>NW_012108142.1:1337986-1367645 GCF_000951045.1 Mandrillus leucophaeus | reverse complement strand
CTCTGTCTCAAAAAGAAAAAAAAAAAGCTGTAACACTCACCACGAGGGTCCGCGGCTTCATTCTTGAAGTCAGCGAGACCAGGAACCCACCAGAAGGAATAAATTGCGGACACACTATGACCAAGCTGCTAGCCTTCTCACAGGTGAGCATAGAACTGGAATCATGTCCTTTGCAACATATTCTTAGTCAAAGCCATCATAGTCCAGCCAAGGTCCAGGGAAGGAGAGATGGACTTGGACTCTTCTCAACCGCAATGCCAAGGATGTGCAGCCGTCCTGAATCACCCACAGTGGTGGTAGGACAGCAAATCAGCTTCCCAGAACCTGTGCACATCTGGATACCTCTCGAGAAGAGAAGTAGCAAGGACTGGAATATTTATA
Organism: Mandrillus leucophaeus; assembly: GCF_000951045.1. Taxonomy (NCBI): domain Eukaryota; kingdom Metazoa; phylum Chordata; class Mammalia; order Primates; family Cercopithecidae; genus Mandrillus; species Mandrillus leucophaeus. The sequence continues at coordinate 1,367,264 of NW_012108142.1, read as the reverse complement.
TTGATTGTTTTCCTTTAAAAATCTTCAAGTTGAATTTATTTCAATCTCTCTTCCTTTCACTTAGCTATTGTACTAATACTCTGAAACACGTTTGAGTTTGTAAATATGCTTGTTACTATTGAGAAATGTACATAATCTCTCAGGGTCTCAGGTTTCCTAGGTCTCTAGATTTTTTAATTTATTAAATTAAAAGTAAGAATATACCTGATTGCTAAGCCTCCCTAAAACTCCGTGATTCCACCCAGGCGAAGTGGCTCATGCCTGTAATCCCAGCACTTTGGGAGGCCAAGGCGGGTGGATCACGAGGTCAGTAGATCAAGACCATCCTGGCTAACATGGTGAAACCCAGTCTCTACTAAAAATACAAAAAATTAGCTGGGAGTGGTGACACACGCCTGTAGTCCCAGCTACTTGGGAGGCTGATGCAGGATAATTGCTTGAACCAGGGAGGTGGAGGTTGCAGTGAACCCAGATTGTGCCACTGCACTCCAGTCTGGGCAACAGAGCCAGACTCCATCTTAAAAAAAAAAAATCCACGATTCCAAGATGTTTAATCTATTCTATTATCTCTTGAGTAATAAATTTATAATTTTTAATATTAATATAGTTAATGTCTCAAAACTATACCAAAGAGTGTATATGTATATATACATATACAAATATATGTGTGCATGTATATGCTTATATATATATATAATTAGCAATTTATACCCTAACTTCCTGCCTCATCTTTATTTCCAGCAAGTTCCTCAAGAGCTTCCGCATAATTTAATTGCTACTTATTTATAGATTTACCACGATAATTATAGACATCCTTGCTCTTTCAAAATCCTTTAGATGTTTACAGAAACCTTATAGCTCATGGAAGCCCATGTAATTTATTTATATAACATAATTTTAAAGCTTATCTAAAACATTCCCAGTTCAAATTATTATTATTTTAAATCCTTTGACATTTTTGTATTTCCTAATAACATTCTCTTGCAGCTATAATTTCCAAGAAGTTAGAATCTCAGGACACAGCACCCACCTGAATCTTTGGATTCACCTGAGACCTAGGATTAGCAAGGAAAGGAAAAGTTTAGATTATCATAAAAATGTCATCAACATTTATAGGAGTGTTTTTAAAACTGCTAGTACATACTAACTTTTAAAAGAGGGTAAAATAACAAAAATCTGGTAGTAACTAAATGGTAACAGTCTCAAAAAGAAGAGGGCTGGGGTAAGGAAAGAACATTGTTAAGACACGTGCAGGGAAGGGCTGAGAATCCCAATGACAATAAAATAAGATGAGAGAGAAAAGCCTGTGTGCAGAAGGAAAGGAGAAAACACAGGGGTCTGAAGACGAGGGCTGAGCAGCCAGTGCCAGGCAGAGGCCCCAGGCGCCTTACAGGAAATGAAAAACAGGGCCTGAAACTTCAGTTAGGATTCCCACACAATTAGGGCTGCCAAAGTATCATCCATCCCTTTGAAAATGTAACATGGAATCATTCTTACATAAACATGGTTTCATTCCCAAATTTGGAAAGTACCTTTTGTGGGCTGAGTTGTGTATCTCCAAAATTCATATGTTGAACTTGACCCCCCTTCACACCTCAGAATGCATTTGAAGACAGAGTCTTTAAAGAGATAGTGATGAGGTTAATATGAGTTAGTTAGGTTGGCCCCAACCCACTTGTGGGGACTGGTGTCCTTACAAGAAGGGGAAATGTGGACACAGAGACACCCGGATGCACGTGTAGAGGAAAGATCATGTGAGGACATGGTTAGAAGGCAGCCATCGGCAAGCCAAGGAGAGGTTTCAGGAGAAACCCAACCAGCCTATACCTAGGTCTCTGGCTGCTCTCCAGCCCCCAGAACCGTGAGAAAAGTTTCTGTGGTTAAGCCACTCAGTCTAGCATTATTTTAGGGCACTAATACAGTAGCTTTGTATAATGCAAACACTATGAGTCTGAATGTCAATTCCCCCACATACTAACTAGGTTCTCTGGGGACAGATTTTCAAAAATAAACTTTTTAAAATTTTAGAAGTTTTTTTTTTTTTGAGACGGAGTCTCGCTGTGTCACCAGGCTGGAGTGCAGTGGTGCGATCTCGACTCTTTGCAACCTCTGCCTCCCAGGTTCAAGTGATTCTCCTGCCTCAGCCTCTCGAGTAGCTGGGACTACAGGCGCGCACCACCACGCTAATTTTTTGTATTTTAGTAGAGACAGGGTTTCACCGTGTTCACCAAGCTGGTCTTGCTCACCTGGCCTTGTGATCCGCCCACCTCGGCCTCCCAAAGTGCTGGGATTACAGGGGTGAGCCACCGCACCTGGCCTAGAATAGTTTTATACTTACAGAAAAGGTGCAAAGACAGTAGAGTTCCCATAGCCCCATTCCCAGTATCCCCTACTATTAATATTTTATATTAATATGGTACTATTAAAAATAGTATTGTCACAGTTAACAAGCCAATATTGATGCATTGCTATCAACTAAAATTCATACTTCATTTGAATTTTCTTAGTTTTTCACCTAGGTAAATTTTCTGTTCTGGATCCCACCCAGAATGTCACATTACAGCTGTTCCTCATGTCTCCTTACGCTCCTCTTGGCTATGACAGTTTCTCAGACTTCTCTTATTTTATGATGACCTTGACAGTTTTGAGACGTATTGGTCGGGTGTTTTGTAGAATGTCCCTCTATTTGGATTTGTCTCATGGTTTTTTCAAGATTACGCTTGGATTATGAATTTTGGGGGAGAAAAAAAAACAGGAGTAGAGTGTTATTCTCACATATCATATCAAGGGTCCGTGCTATGAACACAGTTCATCACTGTTGAACCACTGTTGACCTTGACCATCGACCAAGGCAGAGTCTGCCAAATTTCTCTACCATAACATTAGTTATTTCCCACTTTCTTTTCTTTCTTTCTTTCTTTTTTTTGTTTTTGAGATGGAGTTTCCCTCTGTCGCCCAGGCTGGAGTGCAATGGCACGATCTCAGATCACTGCAACCTCCACCTCCTGGGTTGAAGCAATTCTCTCACTTCAGCCTCCCGAGTAGCTGGGACTATACACCCGGCTAATTTTTGTATTTTTAGTAGAGATGGGATTTCACTATGTTGGCCAGACTGCTCTCGAACTCCTGACCTCAAGTGATCTGCCCGTCTCGGCCTCCCAAAGTGCTGGGGTTATAGGCATGAGCCACCACACCTGGCCTGTTTCCCATTTTCAATACAGTAAGGCAAGATTTTAACCTCCCCAAACTGCAATTCCTTCTTTTTGTAAAATAAAGATAAAACTACCTCAAAAAGTTTTGGGAGCAATTCTACAAGCTGTTGTTCTTAAATAACTCTTCCCTGGATTGCTGAAGCCTTTAGTTAATTAACGGCATGCCAAAAAGGTTGATGTTGACAAGTTACCAGTGTTTACATAGCTTTGGGAGGGGAGGATGTTTGAGGTCTTTACTCAGCCTTTCTCAGTGATGTCACCTGATCTCATATCTAATTTTACATTCTTAATTTTTGAAAATTTTGTTATAGAAAGGCTGGGAAGTTGTATAAGTTTCAGGACTCACAAAAGTTTAACAGTCTGTGGTATCAAGTGGTTATTTTAAGTTCTTGACAGGTGTTAACACATTTAATCTTGACAACAGTCCCTTGAGGAAGATCCCGTATTGTCACAATTTCACCTACTCGTACACCTAACCTCGGAGTTACTAACAGCCCCAAATCACACAGCTTTTTCTTAGTAAACTAATATCCCATTGTCACTCAGCTAGCAATATTACTCAGGCATGCTGGCTCCAGAGTCCAAGCACATAAACAACACTGCAACAACTTAAAATTGGTAGCAGGTGCATCCAGCTATTGCCAATACCCAGGCCCCACCCTAAACATGTTAAATCATTTAGTTTCTACAGTTTGTGTTTGGATATTTTCTAAAGTTAACTTTATTTCCTCCTCCACTTCTCCTTGTTAGCCCAGATATTTTTTTCCTTTGAAGTTAGACACTATTGACCTACCATGGAGCTTCTTTTTATCTAAATATTTATTAAAAATCAGCAGTCTCATAGAATATTTACTTAGCAACCTGTTTTTGTGGAAACACTACTAAAACAAAAATATAAGCATAAAAGTTTAACAGAACAATAATATCTAGGCAATTTATTAATAGATATTTAATGTATACTATCATACTATAAGTTACAATTAAGGGAGAAAGCTAAAAATGTAGATAAAAGACTGAATTTCCCCCAAGAACTATTAAGACTATCTAGATAAAACAGAGAGTACCAAATTAAGTACCAAATTATATGTGTTATGCTAGACTCACAATAGGAGTTCCAAGAGGGGAAAGATTAGAGGGGTGAATGGAGCAGGTGAGACTAGGAATGAGCCATGCAAAATATTATGGACATTTGTAGGCAGAGAAGTGGGTCGGGGTGCTCCGGAATCTCTGTGAACGTAGGCATTGATAAAAATGGTAATACATGTATATTTCCTGTATTTTTCCAGGAATGATTTATTGTAGACTGGTGAGAGACCTGGGCCAATGGAGAGCCTGATGATTAGAACAAGGATATCACGTTGAGAAATGGAAGCATAATTTGAGTGTTGAAGAGGAAGCAATGATGAATAGATAATGGAGATCATTAATGAACATGTGGTGTCTTTCATTGCCAGGAAATGAGGTTCTCTGGTTTCTCAGCCCTAAGCCAGTTTTTAAAATTGTTCTCTCTCTCTCTTCTGATTTTTGTTTGTTGTTGTTAATAGGCACGGTCTTCAAGCAAGATTTATGATCTACATGGGGGTCAGGAATGCTAAACTGCACCAAATCATCAGGCTCATCCTAAAGGTTCCCTAGAGGAGACGGAAAACAAGTATCATATGATTTGGTTACAATGCATCTGATGTATGTTGCTACCTTCATAACTCATAGTTTCTATCATTTTCACAAGGAGCACCTGGTGAATGTTTACTTTTTGTCTCACTGTGTTCTGATATGTGGTGCTGCGAAATCAGTTATTTGTTTAAAGAAAGTAGGAAAAAGTATGTATTGTCTCATTCTCATAGAGTTCTTCTTTGTCAACTGGATCGCACCATCATTTTTATATTAGATTTTACAGCAGAGAAGAATAAGTGAAGCTCTGTGATATTCCAATTTCTATTTGATGTCAGCCATACTATCAATAAATTACTAGATTATGCCTGACCACATACAATTAGAGAAAACATAACTCCTACTTTCTGGTTAATAAAAACATGAACTCCATAAAGGAATTGTTAAAAAATTAAATCGCTAAAGTTAAACTTAATTTTTTAGTAAATTAACTTACTGAACCATTAAAATGAGCTAAGAGGGGCCGGGCGCGGTGGCTCAAGCCTGTAATCCCAGCACTTTGGGAGGCCGAGACGGGCGGATCACGAGGTCAGGAGATCGAGACCATGCTGGCTAACACGGTGAAACCCCGTTTCTACTAAAAAATACAAAAAATTAGCCGGGTGAGGTGGCGGGCGCCTGTAGTCCCAGCTACTGGGGAGGCTGAGGCAGGAGAATGGCGTGAACCCAGGAGGCGGAGCTTGCAGTGAGCTGAGATCCGGCCACTGCACTCCAGCCTGGGTGACAGAGTGAGACTCCGTCTCAAAAAAAAAAAAAAAAAAATGAGCTAAGAGGAAAAAAGGATATATCTTAAGAATTCTACCTGGAGAACAAAATAAGATTTCTGATTTTGGTGTTTAGTTTCAGTACCCAGCATCATCTTTGAAGTTCATATCAGTTCCATTTATTTAGAACTTTTGCCTCTCTACAAAATTACTAGAAAAACTCAGAAAAACACAAAACAAAGAAAGCGCCCATAATTACATCACTTATATATAGTGTTCACATTTTGACACGATTACAGTTCTATTTTTCTATGCATTTAAAATATACTTTTAAATTACATACTATATCAGCTGCATTACATATATATATGTGACTACATCTTCCTCAATAGTTTCACAGGTATGTATCATATGAAGTGTTCTATTTTAATTAATTTGTTTAGATGGCCCCAGATTTTTTCCTAACGCAAATAATACTGTGATAAACATCCTTGCATATACTTCTTTCCGTATCTGTGGGATTTCATTTTAAAGAGTGGTGCTAACCAAGAACTAGATCACGAAAACTGCAATTCTCTCCCTCTTACTCTGTTCAAATAAATGAGTATAGTTAAAATGATGCATATCATCTCCACCTCTCCCATCAGGTATTCAGTAGTAACTGATAATTAGCAACTGCCTCTACAGTGACCTCATTTACATAATTAACAAAATCCAATAAGGCTGAAATTTATTGTCCTGTTCAGTGAATCATAATCTGGCAGCTGTTACTACCAAGGCAGGCATTTGTGCCTGGCTGTTCACAGATTGTCTGAAAAAGCATTTTGCTTGTGATATCCTCATGAACTTATTCTTAGGAGGCAATATGATAAGAAACACCTCACTAGATTTCTCTATTGAAAACAGTTCAAATTCATTTCACATTGGGGATTTCCATACTAAAAAAAAGACAACTCTTTCAATTAATAAATGTATGCTAAAGAAAACCAGTGTATTTGGAGAACTTCCATTTTGAGAGACACTCTAGAGGGGAAAGTATCTTACCCAAGTATCTCCTCTGTGACATTGATGAGAGAAAGACGACACTGCTGAGAGGAAACTGAACCCATTTGGCAAGTTCTTCTTCAATTTCCCATCTCAGAGCCAATCTGGTGGATCCATTTTTCACACGCCAGGTCTTATCTTTTTATTCACATTTACAGTACAAGAACTAATGCCCAATTGTGTTCATTGTCAGTGCAATAATAGCAAGAACAGAGAGCAGCGAATCTCTGTTGTGATTACACTAAGTTCTTAGAATTATTACTCATTCCTGAAAAATAAGGCAAAACATCATTTGAATTTGACTTGTTCTGATGTCAAACATGAATGCCAGCTAAATGTAATCATTATAAAAACATGTCAAGAATATAGTCAAGTCGTCTTAATCTTGGCTGTTTCAGTTAGGTGACACACCTTCAACCCCAACAGAACTTCCATGTGATTAAAATATTTTTTTTGTTCATATTGTTTTTAATATTTTTAATAAACTTTTTTATTTTTAATTTCTACATATTAAAAAACCAAACTGATATAACTTCTCAATACTACAATTCATACAAAGATAACACTTTTATATTAGAAAGATGGTCACTGCACAAGTCACACAGGCAAGGGCAGTAATGTTTCCTGCACCTCTAAGCAGGCAACAGGACCTGTGTTTTGGAAACCTCAAAGGACAGCAGTGATTATAATTATTGGTATAAATAGGTATTTCATTTGTTGGTCTTTTCTATTTTCAATAGATAATATATAAACATGGAACAAAATTTAGAGGGTACAAATGAGTGTGTAAAGAGAAAGGCTAAACCTCTTGTTCCCACGTCTGCCTCCCAAAATCCTCAGTTTCCTTCTTTGGAGGTGAAACTTTGACAGTTCCTGTGCACCTCTGAAGAGAGCTGATACCATATGTGAGCACACTCGTTCATTCCTCTTTTATAAAACAGTGCAAATGGTGAAAGCCTCCACATAGTGTCTTACACCTTCTATTTTTTTCTACTTAATGTATCTTGAAGATCCTTTCATAGCAGCACACATCAAAATGCCTTATTCTTTTAAAATACAGTCATGTGTTGCTTAACGACAGGGATACATTCTGAGAAATGCGCTGTTAGGCAATTTTGTCATTTTTGTGAATGCCATAAAGTGTATTACACAAACCCAGATGGTACAGCCTACTACATACCTAGGCCATTTGCTACAGCCTATTGCATTTAGGCTATAAACCTGTACAGCATGCTACTGTACTGAATACTGCAGGTAATTCCAACATAAAGGTATGCATTTGTGTATCTAAACATAGAAAGGGACAGTGAAACTAAGGTATTATAATCTCATGGGATCACTGTTGTACATGCAATCCTGTTGACTGAAATGTCATTATGCAACGCATGACTATGGTTGCATATTATTATTGCCCGATATATCATCATGTATTTAATAAAAATTCTGTTAGTTAACATTTAAATTACTTCCTCTTCTTCAGCATTATAATTCTTCAGTAACTAACCTTGAAAATATCTGTTTGTACATGTGTAACTATATTTATGTGATAAATCTTTAGAAATTAAATTACTTCCTCCAAGCATAAATGCATTTTAAATTCTGATGATGGGCACTGCCGTGTGCCCCCCAATAGTGAATCAGAATCAACACATAATGTAAATATAAATGTTTCTGTCAAAAAAGGATGAGAGTATCTATTTTCTCACATCCTTACCAAACAGAGTATTATCAAAGTTTTGCTTTCCAAATTTTATAACAGTAAGAAAAATATGACTTTAGTTTGTCTTATTTTGTTATGGATGGTGTGGATAACTTTTTATAAGTATTATAGTCATTTGTTTTCTTTAATCTATATTTTACGGTTTTGAATATTTTTATGTATACTTTTCTTTGTTGTTGTTTAGTTAGTAGCCTTTCTTACAGATGCCCTTCCTGACATAAAGGAAATGTCATAAAGGAAAATGTCATTATTCTGCTATTTTAATACAAAATTTTTAATACAGAATTTTTCCTACTGCATTAACTCTTTTGATTTATTTATGGTGTTTACCACATAGCATTTCTGTGAAATTTATACATTAAATTCAGTCATCTTTTTTCCTCTGGGTTCTGTTTTTTGTTTTGTTTTATATATTTAATGCTTAAAATAGCCTTCCCTAAATTTATATTATTTGTATAACTTTGTTTTCTTTTAAATATCTGTTTTATCTAAAATGTACTTTGGTCTAAGCAATGAGAGAGGGTTCCAAATTTACTGTCTGTTTTCTTGATGACTACAAAATTATCCTCAAACTACATATTAAATAATATGTGTTTTCTCCCATGACATGAAATGTTGCCTTCATCGTATACTGAAGCTCACACACAATTGGGTTTATTTCTGGAATTTCTAAGTCCTTGATCTGTTTGATCATGTAGCAAAACCACAGTGTTTTCCTTACTACAGCTTTATACTTTACACTACCTTGCACTGTTTGCACTAATGGAAATCAATTTTGTAATCTGTGTAATATTCATTATTCATTAAAACAGACAGAGCAACTAGAATTACCAAAAAAACCTCCAATATGAACATTGTCAACAAAACTAGGAGGAAAGTATCGCTACAAACTGTGGAATATAAGTGAATGGGGTTATGCCAATCAGAACAGCAAGAACTGTGTGGACATAGCAGCTGTATTACACAAAGAAGAAGGAAGACAAGGGGGACTTCTGATGGTTCTAACAAACTGGAAATTCAGAAATTACCAACACTCACTTTCAAAAAGAGGAGTCCCCACTGAGGGTGAAGGGTCTGAAAACAGTGCTTAGAATTTGAAGGAAAATTTGAAAGCTTGAATGTCAGTGGAATGTTAGGGGCTGGGTTATGGAAGCCTAGGTCATTAGGGATCTCTGAAATTCTCAGAGAAGGACAGAGCCTCATACTGAGGGGGATCTGTGGAGGAACATGTCTCACATTTAACTGAACGGAAATGCTGGAAGTAAAGAAAACAGGAGGTGTCGTGATGGGGGAGACAAGAGGAGATGGATAGCTTAAAGTATTGGAGAGATGGCTACATAAAAAGGCTGCATTTTTAGTATGTTGCAGAAACAACAAGAGAGGAAACCCCACAAATATGAAGCTAGCAAGGTCACCCTGGCTCACCTCCAAATCTTGAACAACAGAAAATTCCTTCTAAACATACAGGAAAATCAATCTTACTTTACTATAATAGCACCATACAAGGTCTGCAGCCCAAATCCATACAAAGATGTTGGAAGAAAGATGAGGTAAAAAATATGAGTAACTATATTAGTCTGTTTTAATGCTGCTGATAAAGGCATACCCAAGGCTGAGTAATTTATAAACAAAAAGGTTTAATGGACTCACAGTTCCACATGGTTAGGGAGGCCTCACAATCACAGCAGAATGCAAAACGGATGTCTTACATGGCAGCAGACAAGCGAAAATGAGAACCAAGTGAAAGGGATTTCCCCTTATAAAACCATCAGATCTCGTGAGACTTATTCACTACCACAAACACAGTATGGGGGGACCACCCTCATGATTCAATTATCTCCTACCAGGCACCTCCCACAACACATGGGAATTATGGGAGCTACAATTCAAGATGAGATTTGGGTGGGGGCATAGTCAAACCATATCAGTGACATAAAAAATGAAGACACAGCTAAAGAATATAACCAAGAAAGAAAGAAAAACCTATAATCCATTATCTCAAAGAATGCCATAGTAAATTAAGAAAATAATTAAATATATGCAGAAAAAGCAATATACATCAAAATTAGAAAACATCAGTACTGAGATATCTGAACAATAGGAGAACATTAAGAGAGAGTTGAGTATGCCCAGAAAATATTTTGAAATAAAAGAAAATGTTATTTCAGAAATTAAACCTAAACTGAAAGTAACATAAGAGCATAGAAATTATTGTAGGAGAAATGAAAATAGGAAATCAAAATTTGAAGAAAATGAACCATAAAGCAATGAAGTAAGAGATAAAAGGTATTCTAGAGAAAGTGAGAGAAATGGAAAATAAAGAGTAGTCAACATACATATAATGGGAGTCTCAAAGAAGAAAACTAAAGCAATATTGGAAAAAGTACTTAAGAATATAATCCAAGAAAGTATTTTGGATAATAAACGACTTGAACTTATATTTTAAAGAGGCATACAGTGTACCTGGAAGAACTAATTCTGAATGCTCAACACCAAAAACCATTCTAAGAAAATAACTGAAACATTTGAAAAATAAATTATTTTGGCATCTAGGGAAAATCCCTTCCTTAAAAGAAAAAGATACAAAGACTTTTGATAGCAATGCATTATGCCAGATGCAATGAAATAGTAAGTTAAGATATTTAAATGAAGAAAATGTGAGCCTTGGATTCCATTTCCTCTTAACTAAACTTTAGATATAAAAGTCATAGTAAAGCTATTATAAAAATGAAATAATTTGGGAAATTGTTTCCATAAGTATTACCTGATGAATCTGTAGAAAACAAGTGTCAATCCACCAGGAAATAATTATAGAAGTTTTGACACAAAAATATTCATTGAAACATTTTAAAACATGGATGTAAGAATGACAATACATATAATACTAGATATATACAATTATAAAAATGGAAAGAGAAGGGAAAGAATGTATAGAAAGTAGAAGGTCCTTCATTTTAGGGGCTAACTGAAAGTAAAGAATATTGAATCAAAATACAAGCCAGAGGAGACCAAAAAAAAAAAAAAGTCAGGGCTGTATTTAATTACAATATAGCCCTAATAGAGAACTAAATAGCTAGTACATTTTAAAAATATAAGAGAAAAATAAAACATTAAAGGTGTTATTACATTTATTTGTAAAGTTCACTCATTGAAACCAAAACAAATATTTCCAATTGCCAAAAATAATTGTCGAGAGGCAGTTAAAACATGCAAACACAAAATAAATCATTCTTTGAAAGGTTCAAACCACCTTAGACAAAATATTAAAATCCAACAACGCAGCAAGAGGCCTCTCTGACCCATCCTTATCAATTCCTCTCTATCCTTAAAGTACCAACTCAAATGCCACTTTCTCTCCTGGATCATCTCAGAAAAAAGAATCTTCCAAATATGGATGCATCACATTTAATATCACTCTGCTTAGTTTCATATATGATCAAATATTGCAATCATATTTCTCCTTCTAAATTAAAAACTTCATGGATAAACATTTTCTAGTATCTGAACCCACACTGTGCCAAGCATCATGCCTTTGCACATAGAAGGTATATAATGAACCTATTCTGAGTTAATCTGTAAATGAAAGTGGGATTACATCACAACACTGAAACAGTGTAAATAAGCTAAGCTGATAGATGTAGAACTTTTCAGTGACTGGCCATAGAATTTAGAAGATCAAAAGCTGCCAGTTCCAGATTGAGTCTGACCCAGAGTGAGAATTTCACTGATGGCTTTTGGCCAATCAGATGGTGCTTTTTCCAGACCCACCTGTGGTTGCCCATAGATCAGTCAGCACACACTTTCTCCATTTTGAGCATATAAAAACCCCAGACTCAGCCAAACTTAGAAACTCATTGGGATGACCTGCCTGTGGAAAGGAGCTACCAATTTTAGGTCTCCTGAGAGCTGTTTTGTTGCTCAATAAATCTCCTCTCTGCCTTGCTCACCCTCCAATCGTCCATGTTACCTCATTCTTCCTGGATGCAGGACAAGAACTTGAAACCTGCCAAATGGTGGGAGTGAAAGGTGCTGTAACTCATTCCTGGCTGGTCAGCTCACCAAGCTGCTGATATTAACATGCTCCTGGACTGCAGGAGTAAAGAGTGAGGACCTTTCTGGGGTCCCAGACCTCACGGTTCCCCAAGCCAGAATTGTTGTAGCACTATAGGCCTCCCACACTCCATTGGCTCCAGGCAGCCACCCCACACGATGGGAAGCAGCGGCAGGTCTGGGCCAGCCCAGGAGCTATGGGCTTGGGTGGGGCAGTGGGAATGAAAGAGCTGCAACAGAAACAGGTTGAACCCCCACTGAAACACGCCCCTACCGATTGCCGCACTGTGGGCAGCAAGAAGGAGAGAAGAGCTGCAGCCTTTCTGGGGGCCCAAACCGCAGGACTCCCTGAGCCTGGGCTGTAACATGCTATAACACCCTCTTTGGGGCTGTGTGGTTCCTGACATCTCCAAGCTTTCAGGCGCCACTTTATTCACCAGTGCCTGCAGCAGAAGGCACTTGCAGTATGACTGGTTCAGCTGCAGCCTTACGTGGAGCCAGGTTGCTTGTGCCAGTGTCTAGAGCTGCCTGCCCCTCTGCAGCTGAAATGACTGGCTGTGCACAGTGGCCAGACCCTGTGCTCACTTACCCACACACCCCTTGCCACTCAACACCTGGCTTGCCCTTGGCAGGTGTGTGATCCAGGCCTGTCGTGCATGCTGAGCCCAGCCTGCCAAGCTGAGTGGGTAGAATGAGCCCAGTGGGCACAAGCAACACCCAAACAGAGGTGCCACCAGCCACAGAGGTTTCCAGCTGGCGAAGTGACACCCAAAGGATCATGTGACAGAATCAATAGAAAGGGGTATCTGGGTTAAGACAAACAGTTGTAGAGACCAGTGTTCTTATTACATAGATGAAGTCCCATAGATGTCTGCCCTTAGAGGCAATGGATGGCAAATGTTTCCTATTCAGACCTTTAAAAGGTGCTAGACTCTCAGCTAATCTCTTCAGAATGAGAAAGTAAAGGACTGGAAAGGGAAGGGGATTCACTATAGAATGTAAATTTCCTCCACAAGAGAGTTTCGCAGGGCCATTTCAAAATACGTCAAAGAAATATATTTTGGGTAAAATTTCTTTCATGGTTTGCTATCTGTCATGTAATGCTATACTAGTGTCAGGATGCAATTTGGTATCTTATTGCTATGTATAATATGTTTTGTCAGTCTTAAGATCTCTGTTTTAATGTTAATGCTGGTCAATTCTGCCTGAATTCCAAAGGGAGGAAGGTATAATGAGGCATGTCTGAACCCCACTTCTCATCATGGCTTGAACTAGTTTTTCAGGTTAACTTTGGAATGCCCTTAACTGAGAGGAGAGGTCCATTCAGTCAACTGGGGACTGAAATGTTAGTTTTGGTTTACATTGTCACCAACAAGTCCTTTGTCCAGATTGATACTGAGTTAAAAATAGGGCTGCAGGCATTTTAGCAGATCACAATGTAATTGCCATATGAATCTATAGGATTAGACTCTGCCCTAACAGGAAAATGTCATGATCATGAAGACCAAGAGCCATCTTAAAATGTAAAGATATTTATACAAAGTATAATATTATATTTACATGACATGATTTATACTTCATATCTAGAAAGAAATGTTATCATACCTAGTATCTTCTTTTAAGGTTTTTGTAAATCATTTTATTGTCTTAACAGACAGATACACTCCAAATAACATAGTGACTCATTGGCCAGAGAAAATCCGTTTGTAATATAAATAATATAAATGTATTTCTATAAATTATTTTTGCTTGTTTATAATTATTTAAATTTGTATTTTAGATTCTTGTTACCACCCTCTCTGACATATACTATTGCAAAATTGAAAGAAATTTACTGCAGTATGGCAAACATCCCAAATCAAAACCTATAGTTTTCTTGACCTTAATGAGCCAATTTATATACAGTCATATCCCAGCTATCTAAAATTGGCTTAGGTCCCTGATGTCTACCTTTCTCATTATAAATATTCTAACTTATCAAAAATAATTCAGCATTGCTCAGGTCTTTGAGACTTGGCTCTACTAGTGAACAAGTAGGGTCACAGTGCAGTTCTTCCAGAATGGTAATTAATAATAAGCAGTATTTACGTAGGACTTTACATCTTCAAAGAAGTTTGCAAACACTAATTAACCTACATCCTAACTCCTTTAAAGGAAATAAGTAGGAATTAGCATTTGTTTTATGAATGGAACACTGATTTGCAATACAGCTGTAAATATGCATGGTCTAAAAGTATTACTAACAAGTAATATAATGTCTTTTCTCATGCATTGCAGAAGATTCTAGAATAAGTTTTCTCCACTTTAGTAATATTGGCATTTTAGTCTGGATAATTACTATTCGTGGGGGTTGTTCTGTTCATTGTAAGATATTTAATAGCATTCCTGGTCTCTGCTTACTAGACGCTAGTAGCACCATCCAGTCTTGACACCCCTCCAGGTGGCAACATCTGGATACTTTTTGATTGTCAGCTCCAGTTGTGAACCATTGTCTAGAAGAAAGAAGGGGTTTAGATCTTTGAGGCTATGAATAATTCTATGTGAATGAATCTTTTATGCTTCAGTGCCTCTTTTTGTTTACTGAATGTTTCATAAATATATTTGGAGTACGTCTACACAGTTTTTTTTCACCCCATTTCTTTTTGAAACTTTTCTTCTTTTGTTATCCATAGTATCACTGTTGTTTCTCAGAGATTAATACTGACATGTGTGAAATGATGTCCACTGCTGAAAACTTCTCTGCTTGAAAAAGAAAACACATGTGTAGCTCTGTGATAAAGAGTACAGACCCTAGAAATAACGAACCTGGATTTGAAATCTGGTTACTCTACTTGGGCAAGTTATACAATTTCCTATGGTTTAGTTTCCTCTTCTATAAAGTAGTAAAATAATGGTATCTATTTTATAGAGTTGTTTTTAGGACTAAATACACATGTGTGTGTATTAGGATGATGTTTAGAATGCTGTACTGTATAATTAAATTTTGTACATGATGTGAGAAGGAAAAATAATAGATCCAGACATCATGCGATATATAGTAATAAAAGGAGGTGCGTTAGATAAAAAAATGCATTTGTCCTTTCTTGACTTGCTATGTTTTACCCTTTCCTCTATTTATTTATCCTGTTTCCTCTATTGAAATGCCTTCTTTGAGTACATGCCATGGCAGTCCTCAAACTTCTAAAATCTATTATCTCTAAAGTCACAGATCATATGCCATTTTTGGTTCTTTTCTTTTCGTGAAGGAAAGCATATGTTTGCAGCTGAGTAGTTTTCTGAGACTGCTTCCCACCGGTAGAATTTTTATGGTCCCTCAGACTTCTTTTATTTTATAATGTCTCTGTTTCTTGTATTCCAAGCTGGTAGAGTTTATGCTAAAATAATTTTCTCAACAGTATTGACCCCTGAAGATTTTAATTGAGTTTATTCCACTAAACAAAAGCTACACAACAGATCAGTGCAATGTAAGTCTTCCTCCAGTTCATCTTCCTGCAGAGATGGTGTATTAATCTGTTATCATGCTGCTAATAAAGACATACCCAAAACTGGGTATTTATTTTTAAGAGAGTTAATTGACTCACAGTTCTGCAGGGCTGGGGAGGCATCAGGAAACTTACAATCATGGAGGAAAGGGAAGCAAACACGTCCTTCTTCACATGGCAGCAGGAAGGAGAAGTGCCAAGCAAAAGGGGAAAAGTCCCTTATAAAACCATCAGATCTTGTGAGAACTCACTCACTATCATGAAAACAGCACGAGTGTAACCACCTCCATGATTAAATACCTCCCACCGGATCCCTCCCACAACATACTGGGATTATGAGAACTACAAGTTGAAATTTGGGTGGGGACACAGCCAAACCATATCAGATGGCTAAAAGACAACGTGCTTAACCTTCCTATGGGCACCATAGCTTGCTCGTGAAGATCTAAAAGGATCTCTTGAAAGGACTCTGTGAAATTGAATTATCTGATCTTTAGGTATATCTGAGCTTTGAGCAAAGTTTGCATAATCATACCTTTGGAATTTTCTGCATACCATATTTTTGGAGCAATTTCTTAATTTCAGCAGTTTTTGCTTTCTGGAGATGCTGAGAATTTTCAAAATCATCAACTTCTAGTTCTTTTTTGTTTAAAAGACAAAAACAGATTTGTTTAAATCTTACCATATTTTATAAGCAACAAGAAACCAGCACCTTGCTTGAAAATCTCTTTGGCTCTATAACTGAGTTTGTCACCTACAAGTTCTGATTTTTACATAATTACAGGAGACAATTTGCCTAAGGATTTTAGCACTATATAACAATGATCCCTCTTCCCCCACTTTCCAATAATATGTTCCTTGCTTCCTTTTGAGACTTTACTGCCAGTGACCTTGAAATCCAGGCTTCTAATAACAATCTGCTCAGTAACTTACACTTCTTGTGTTATTCACCTCAATTTTTCTTCTGACTCTACCGTTTACTCTTTTCCCAAGTCACTTTTTAGGTATTTGTTAAGCAGCACCCCACTTCTTGGACTAAAAATCTACATTAGTTTTCTACTGTTGCTTTCTCTTCTGAAGGATAAACTAGGGGACTATCACTTCCCTACTCTCATGACTGTTGCTTGAACAATTCTTAGAGGCCGTGAGATCCATGTTCTGTCACGTCTTCAAAGCCAGCAAGAGATGAGAAGAAAGTTACACCCAGCTAAGTCCCCAGACATAATAGAACCATGTAAGATATACCTACTGTGAACAAACTTAATACCTGACCATAATTAAAATGTCTTTTTATACCACTAAATTTTCGATCCACTTGCTGTGTAATAATAGTAACTGGAACAATATTCGTAAGTCCAATTTTTGTTTCTTTAATAAGTAAATTCAGTTGAATTCTCTTTAAATAAATTATGAAAGTAGCCATGATTTGTTGGAAAAATTATAAAATAGCATACTGTATCCCCTTGCATATTTAAATATATGCTAAAAATTAACTATATGTTTCAGCGCCAAGAATATATTAAAATACTTTAATTTTCTGATTTTTAATTTTTGCAAATTGGACTTCCAAAAAGTCAAGTGGATTAGATTTTTGAAAATGGTCATGGATTTTCTCTAAGTGGCTAGAAAAAGAGAATGTTTGGAGTTCTTTGCAAACACAACTGTACAAATAAATACATTGAGGTTATGAATAGTGTTCTATTATTAACAAGTAAAAGGTAAACTGGATATGATTACCAACATAGTTTCTCCTTTGTGTAACATTGCTTTTGGAACTGCTAGGAAAAATTTGATATGATATATACGAATTTTGATCAGGTGAATAAAATTTATTAATCTGGTTACAATTATCTCGATATGTTTTTGTAATATTCTTATGTTCCTGCTCTTCATTAACTTGTGTTATCTTAATGTACCTTATTTTTCCTTCTTTTATTAAAGATACATTATGAGACAAATTAAGTTGTATATGATTAGGAATAAAAACAATTCAAAACTGAATAATGGCCATAACCTCTTTGTCAGCATGGGATGTTCTGCTGAATGATGAAATGATTCAGTAAATGAGTCATTCGCCACTTGTCATCCTCAACTATTACAAGTGCTTACTGAATTCCTGCTCAGAGGCTTTCAACTTACTCAATTTTAAAGGAAACTTTAGTTATTTATCAATTTATATAAAAAGCCAAATATATTAAAATCATTACTAACTTTATATGGAAACATCTTTGTACACCTTGAGATTCCCAAACTATCTGTTGAAAAATGATGCTCTACCCCAAAGCCAGACACACTATAAATAGCTTGTTGTTACTTACGACTAAATGATATAACTCCCAGCATCCCCTACAGCTACTAACAATGCCAACTTTCCAGCAGAAAGGAAATAATTAACAGAATGAAATGGAAAAAAAATCAATACACTTCTTTTGGTAATTTAGTTTCAGAAACCCCAAAAGTCTTGCTCCAATAATTGTAGAAACCCCTGTTAGAGTCATAAAGAAAAGAATGTACCTTACTCCCTTAAATTATATAGAGTATGAATTTCAGGAATTCATAGTGCTGAATGATATTTTTGTCCTTACTCCCTTTTTTATTTAAATTATTTTTGTTTTTATTGCTTAAAAGCTTTTGAATTTCATATACCAATTTTTTATTGCCGCATTTAATCTATTAATACAGCCACATGCCATAATATATATTTAATATTGTATTATCCTCACATTTCTTAAAATACTGGAAATATTTTCTTGTTCTTCTAACTGCAATATTAATTAAAAATGCATTATTGGGATATTTTATATATGTAACTATACAATCAATAGTTGTTTCAAATATTTATTTAAATAATTTTTTGAAGTACAATTAACTCAGAGTAAGATGAGCAAATCACATGTTTAAGAGTCTCGGAGTAGGTATATCACTTTAAAAATTACCAGTTTTCCAAAGTGGCACCATTGCATGTTCCCACTAGCAACATATGAAAGTTCTGGTCGCTCCACATTCTATGCTATTTTTGATAGAGGGAGATATAAAGATTACTAAGCCCTAATAAATGATTTTGGAAGGCTTCCATGTTTTTTCTATGCTCCAAAATTTTTCAAATATCAAAGGAAGCATATGTTCCATCTAAGACAACCTCTCCATGATGTCTATCAGTCAGAATCACTAATGCTTATTTGGTTCATCTAGCTGACTAGTTGGGTGGATTATCTTCTTCCTTCAATGTTCACTCCAAATACATAACTTCAGAACATGATTATCGTTTCTTCCTGGTGAACGCTATGTAAGTGCCTGTGTCCCTTTAATGGAACACCCAACAAGCTCTTAACATTTATGGGGTGTATCAGTGAAGAGGTCAAAGACTTTGTTAGAATATTATATATGTAATTTTAAGAGTGAAAAGCCAGAAAGTGAAACTAGAAGTTTAGACAATTCTTAGAAATGCTCATGTGTGAAAAGAAGCATCAGCCAGAAAATACGTGGGTTTGAAATGCTGAGGGCAATAGCCTCCAAAGAGGAAGAGTCAGAGAGAGAAGGAAACATGAATTTTTCTCTTTCCTCTCTTTTCCACTAAAATGTAAACTCAACGAAGGCAGGAATTTCTGCCCACTTTGATTACTGTTGTTTGTCCGGGACTAGGACAAAGCCTAGAATTCAAGAGGCACTCATATTTGTGTATCATTAAGTAACAGAAGGCACGGTGGGGACTCGGTCAATAAATACTGGGGAAGAAGATAACTTTTGAAGCTAACGGATAACTTTATGGCCTGAATGTGGTGGTCTCACAAGGTGTATACTTAACTCCAAACTCATCAAGTTGTATACTTCAAATATGTACTGCCTCTTGTATGTTTATCATACTTTAAGAAAATGGTCTAATAAACAAAAAAAATGAAATTAAAAAAAAAAAAAAGCCCTACATGAGAGGCTAAAATATCTTGCTTACAATTCTTTATGCATTTATCTTGAGCACAAGATACAGTCCATATTCTGTAGTGTGGCATTTCAGACCTTTCAAAATCTACCCTAGCCTACTTTAACCTGTCTCTCTCTCACCCCTAAATCTCAATGCTTTACAAATATCTCCACACACTTTTGTATCCCCTATGGCTCTATTTATAATCTCTCCTCCGCCAGGAAAAACCTTCCATACCACTATGCCCGATGAAAACTCATTTTCCCCCAGTTACTCACTTACTAACCTGGGTGTGGGTAAGAATAGCAGGTAAAATCTAGAGTCCTTAGTATGTACTGGGAGCTATGTTTCTGTCCTCAAACATTCTGGTAAGACAGGTGTCATTTGCATTTGAAACTTGAGAAACTAGTTTCAAAGAAGTTGTGATTGCTCAAAGTAACAGATAATTGGTGGCTGAACTGTAATTGAGCCCCGAATGACTTGATTCTAAACCTTGTGCTCTTTCCCCTACACCATATGACTTTCCAAGACAATCCATCATTCCTTTAACTAGGAATACACTTACCTTTTGTATTCAAATTATCTTTATCTGTCAATACACTGTGAGTTCTTTGAGGGCAGGGATTACTTTATCCCTCTTTTTACCCAAAGGGCTACTAATGACAGTAAGAACTTATTTTATTGAATTAAAGTGAATTGTAGTGTTGTTTATAGGATAGATTCTAGGGCTCAAAGAATTCCATGCTAAACATTTTAAACACAATATATTTTCCCCAAAGTGGGAATTCCAAGGGGCCAAAGCCACCCTGTTCACGTAGATCCCAGATCAAACACATGAGTATAAGGCTGACTTTCAAAGAAGTTGCCATCAGCCTGAAATGAACTCCTTGAGGTTACTTCTAAGTCATCACAGATATAGAATAGGGTGGAGTTCTTGGTAAATCTGCTGTCTTGTTTTCTGGCAAGAAACCATTGCCTTGGAGAATTAAGAGCCAAGTGTGTTTTTCAGTTGGCTTCAGAATATTTATCCTGCAAATAGTTGACCTAGTGCCTTTATTCATGTACTTTATTCTAGTGGCGCCTGTAATCCCAGCTATTCGGGGAGCTGAGGTGGGAGAATAGCTTGAACTTAGGAGGTGGAGGCTGCAGTGAGCCAAGATCCCACCACTGCACTCCAGCCTGGGCAACAGAGTGAGACTCTGTCAGGGAAAAAAAAAAAAAAAAAAAGTAAAGGAAAAAAAAGGTGTGGGTGGCACGGTGAAAAAGTGTAAAATTTGAACAATAATGGGCTACATTACAGGGCAATGAACTATTGCACAACAATTTAAAATGATGGAGCTATATTTTAGTGAATTGTAAATATTTTCAAAATTCGTTGAGGAAAGCTGATTAAATGAAGCATACACTTTGCTTTATACATGTGTTACACTAAATATTTATTTTGTACGTTGTTTAAAATTTTTAATACAGCTCATTGATAATGTGAAATACAAAGGCTTTTAAAGAGGAAATAGATTGGCACCAGTCAAAAATTTTACTGACACCGGGTCAGGCGCGGTGGCTCACAACTGTAATCCCAGCACCTTGGGAGGCTGAGGCGGGCGGATCACGAAGTCTGGAGATTGAGACCATCCTGGCTAATAGAGTGAAATCCCGTCTCTACTAAATGCAAAAAATTAGCCGGGCGTGGTGGCAGGCGCCTGTAGTCCCAGCTACTCGGGAGGCTGAGGCGGGAGAATGGTGTGAACCTGGGAGGCGGAAGTTGCAGTGAGCCGGGATTGGACCACTGCACTCCAGCCTGGGCAACAGAGCAAGACTCTGCCTCAAAAAAAAAAAAAAAAAAAAAAAATTTTTCCTGACACCAGAAACTCTGTGTGATACAACTATTATGAATTGTTTTAAAAAGAATAGAACATAAGAAATTATTTTAATAGTACATTGAACATTTTATTTAAATTAAGAAGTATAACAAAATCACACACATTTGTTCCACGGTTTGGATAAAATTTCCAATTACTTTCAAATAATGCACACATAGTATCTCACGGATCAAATTTCATACATTTCAATATGGTCATGAGATAGATTGTATTCTAAAATTCGGTATATAAATCCATACATTATACTATATATATTGACTTTAAATAATCTAACTATAAAAGTCATTTTTAAAAGTCAAAACAATTTATTTCTAATGAAAGTTACAATGTGCATACCATATTGACACCTATTCAATAGATAAAATCTACAAAAATCTCTTTTTTGTGAATACTATTTATACTGGAATGCAAATTCACATAAAAATACTTCCTTTAAAGCATGTTCTTTTTAACGCAAGAAATTAAATGTAAGCTACTTTTAAAATTGCAAGCTTTATTTTTAATCAAACCAATTCAATTTTAAGTTTTTAGATCATTAAGTCTCATACAACTTCCTCTAATTTAGCTAAAACCATCATTCACAGGGTTTTATTATTCCATTTGGCCTTAACCTTAAAAAACAATTTTGTTTACATTTCACATTTAAAAGGGACATTTTAAACCCTGAGTAAAAAGACATATTTTTACAAGTCCAATTATAACAATTCTACCCTATTTTCTTGCAATGCTTTTATTAGATAAAAACTATTATTAAAGTTTTGATTTTTTAGAAAATACTGTTTAGAAGGTTAATGCTCTTCATGACTTTAAGTTTCTAAATGTAGCTTATTAGTATCTTGAAGTAAAAATTCTTATTTCTATACGGATATTATAAAACACCTCTTCTTTAGACTGTTTAATTATTTCACCTTAATCATAAAAAATGATCAACTACTACACTCTTAAGATAATTTTTCTTTCTTGGCTTTGGGCTTTTCAATCTTAAAAGTTAAAATTATTGTTTTCCTATATCTAATGATACTTTTTAGGCATAGATTTTTAAGATACAAAAATGCAATGTAGTTTAGTATTTTATCATTACCACCTTCTGCAATGAGTCTGCCAGATCAGAGGCTTTCCTCACTAGGAAACCTAGCTTTAAATCAAATACTGGTTTTCTTCTTGTAATTCACACCTATCTATTGAATCAGTTACCCAACTTTCTTTTAGGATTTTAAACTTTCTCTTAAAAGTTCTTCTAAAAGCTTTAAAATCTGCAACACGACTATGATCTTCCCCAATGATTACATGAGACACTCCCTCAGCTAAACAAGAAACTACCTTTGCTCCATGAAACCGAAGCTCCAAGGCTTTAATAGCTAACCTTGTCCCCTCAGTTTTGGTACTCAGGTCATTAATAACAACATACAAGTCCAAATAAATGGTGTGGCGTCGAAACATACTGAGAGGAGAGCAATCCCAGGAATATCGATATTCTAAATCAGCAATCAAAGAAGCCATTTCTTCAGGAGTCTGCTCGTAAGAATTTTTAATTCCTGAGAATACTTCCTTCAGTTGGTTCAAGTCTGTATCAACGAAATAACTATCACCATAGCAATCATATTCACGGGCAAAATGTTCTTTGGTTGATGGGCACATATGAATCATAAAGCAAGGCTGCCATGGCACAAAGCTTTTGGTCTTAAAACATTCTAAAAGCCATGCAGGCTTGACAACATCATGTTTATTTGACAAAATTATGTTTTTCACTCTGATGTTCTTAGACCCTGCAATTACACAGTATGTGTCTGGGCCTGGATTTTGCACTATATAACCACCAAGTTCTGCAATTCTGTTCTCCAGGTCAGGCTTTGGCTGGCTATCTGTTCCACTCATAACACAAAACTCCACATCTTCAAATATATTAGAAATTTTGTTAACGTTAGTAAGGTTAGGTGCTTTTAAGTGCTCAATAATTCCAATAACTTTCTTCATCTTTGGAGCAGCTTTTCGCTTTTTTTCTTGTGGTCCATCATCACCACCTACAAAAAGGTGTTTAGATGCGAGCTTACCAGATGCTTTCCCCCTAAGTTGTTCTAGGTCGTCCAGGGTCATGCACTCATGCCACTCTTTGTCTTCTCTTATCTTCTCAATTCGTGGAAAACGCAAGGTGCAGCCAGTTTTATACATATCACTGGGTACGATCTCTGCTGCCTTAATCTGAACAATGACAGAATTACAAGGTTCAATGTACACTTCTGGCTTCTCTGTTCCACATAAAATGCTACTTGGTGGAGCTTTTTTATGAAAAGGCTTCCAATACTTGGCCAATTTCAAACCCAGATCATACAGTTCTTTCATGGTGCAGCCAGAGCCAACACGAGAGAGAGTATGAAACACAGATGGCTTCTCACCAGGAGGGGGCTTCTCTGCTACTGCACACAAAAAATGAGACATCATTCCACCCCGTGATCCTTTACCCCAATATCCTCCAACAATTAAAATGTCCAATTCATCCATTAGTCCAGTGACATACTCTGGTTTAATTTTTAACCACCCTTCACCTCTTTTGTCTGGCTTGTAGATGGATAGAGGTTGTTTTATCATGATTCCCTCTTCTCTTTTATCTATTGCTTCATTCAGTGCATCAATTACTTCATTCTTAGTATGAGCTTGTGTTTTCTGCACTATTTCTATTCTACCTGGAATTGGTGTAAAAATACTACTAAGAATTTCATACCTCTTTCTCAGAGTCTCATGCCCTAGTTTTTTATTATTAACCATCAATACATCAAAAGCACAATAACAAGTTTGCAGATCAGAATCTTCTACCATTCTTTTAATATCAAACTTAATTCCCTTTTGCATGAAAGTCTGTGTATTAGGATTATAGGCCATCATCTCACCATCAAGAATACAGATTTGTATATCTGTTTTGAATGCATTATGAATGAATGGGGTAAGAGAACCTTCAGTAGGAGAAGCACCAAACTGATCAGTATAGTTATATCCATTTCGGGAGAAGTATTTATATACATCTCCATCTTTGTGCATTTGCATACGTTCACCATCTAGCTTGGTTTCTATGTAGAAACTCTGATGTTTCATATCCTTCTCAATGTGCTCAATATCTGCAATAGCAGCTAGCATTGGTTTAAAGGCAGAAAATAAAGTGATAGAAATATCACTGAGTCCTACAGAAGGATCATGCAGTTGCCTACAGACTTTTTCCAGATCTGTAGTGACATTATGCAACTCAACAGCATCATTATGAAAAACAGATAAGATAGTTTGCTGACTAACACCAAGCTTTAAATCCTTTATGATCATCCGTATAAGCCACTTTTGCTCAAGTGCTGAACTCTGAGTTATAAGTTGAAGAAGGCTCTTTTTTATCAGGTCTTTTCTTTTAGCAGAATTATTGCTGGCAACTGAGTCTAAAAGGTCGTTTACTTGCTGTATGGTTAAACTTCCTTTCTGTAAACATCTTGGCTTCAACACAAAATATGCAATCAATGCAAAGTCTCCAGCATCTCCATGAGTTCCAGTGGGTGTTCTGTAGTTTAAAAGTTTGAGGGCATCTTTTCCATCTCTAGGTAAATTAAGCAACTCAATATAAAGCTTAGCAAGCATAGTTTCTTTAATTCCATAGGCCATTCTCTCTCTTTCTAGCTGAGGAAGAATTAGTCTCATTGCTGGATAAAAAGAGTCTGTGACATCTTTTTGGTTCTTATGAAGAGCATCATGAAATTTTCTCCAAGAATCTAAAAATTCCCTGAAGTGTCTGATTTTTTCTGCACGTCCTCTACTTTTCTGTATTCGTTCTAAAGTTGAACACAAATCTGCAAAAGGAACGTGAGATGCAACAGTTTGTGAAGTTGGTGAGGCAGCCATCAAAGCGGTGATGAATCTTCTCGTTTAACTAGTAAAGCAAAAAGAGAATAACTTTAAGTAAAAGATAAGATTCAACTAAATATTTAATGTAAAGACCTTACAGTGATCACCGAGATCACAATAAATGTTTATTGTTTGCTAAATAGATCAATGCTCTAAATGATGTATCTTTTCAACCTCTACATTTAATAACAACTATTTTGTTTCAACCCTAATTTGAAATTACTATGAAAAGTATCATCAGCTGTATAGCTATTTCCTGTATTTATAATACAGAAATCACTTCAATTTTCTCCTTAAATTCCAATTATTCTATATATTAATTATTTAGCACATAATACAAACAAATATTGCTAATAATGGTGACAAAAAACCTCATCAGGCTTAATTCACTTCACGTCTGAGCTTCTGAGGGAAGGCCCCTCACGTATGTCTCTTCTTTCCCTGTCAGACTACCACATAGCACCAGAAATGAACCTCTTCAAACAGATGTTTATAACAAATCACTCGTTTGCTGAATTGAAATTTGACTTCCTAGAAATCCTAATCATAGGCAGGGCCCTTGACCAAAAAACAAAACAAAGGGAAACACAGGTACCCTCTTCTTCCAGCCAAGCAAAGCCTATGTCTATGTTTCCTTTCACTTCTTCACTGCTAGCTATGCCAAATCACACCAGCATTCAATCCCAACTCAAAATGCCCTACCCACAAAATCCTCACTTTATCTATTTTACCATAGTTACTTACTGTCTTATAAGTATAAATTTATTAGCATGCTTATTTTTTTCATATTTCCAGGCCAGTTATTCCCTAAGTATTTAATGAGTACATATGAGATGTGCTACGTACACCGTGCCAGGGGAAAATACCGCATGTTTCTGTTTTAAAAGAACATATATTCTGTAAAAAAAAAAAAAAGAAAAAAAGAAAAAAAAGGTTGGAGGGAGTGCAATGGAAACTGAGTATAATAAAATGCCAAGTGCTCAAGTGCTTTAACAAAATAAAACAAACATAAAATGTCCTGAGGGGAGAGCTTTTCCCTAAAGTGTCTGCTAAAGTCAGAGAAGAAATAATGGGCACCTTGCTGAACTAGGGCAAGAATATTTCCTAAAATTTCACAAGTGTAAATTTCTTTAGTTTTAAATATTCATACAAGTTCTACTGGAAGATAAATATATTAATTTTAATATGGTTTAAACTATGTAATGTTAAAATAACTTTTCCAAAAAAAGATCTCAAGTAAAATGTATGCTCCATGAATAGAAACTGTTTTATCCTGTGGTTTCAGACACCTCCTGGCACACCATGTATCTCAGGCAGTGGAGTCAGAGTTTTACTGGGAGTGGGGAGATCTATTACAGTGCAGAGAACATGTGACTCCCCATCTTCCAATTCCCCATCACAGCAAACAAATAAGCCACACACACATGCACAAGGCTACATTATCTAGTATCCAGTAAAATAAATCAAATGGCTAATTACAATACTACATTTACTATACTGTCAGTCTCTAGAGGCTGGAAATTGTGCTGTAATTTGTGCTACTAGTGGCAGACATGTAGGAGGTTTGCTGAATGAATTACTGAACACCTAGAGTTGACTCCTGGATAAGCACACTAGGGAAAGCTATGGTCTGGTTACATACGACACCCTCACACACACACGCAGATGCACAGTGCGTGAGATTCAGTTTGGTTAAAAATATTCAGTACCTCTGACTGCCCTGGCAATGGTTCACAACAGCCATTTGGTGGCCTATAGAGAAAAAAGCTGCACTTCTCAGTCTAATTTCTGACAAAAGAAACCCAACTTCTACTGAGTGGGTTAGATCAAGGGATAAACCTGTGAGAGACCACTTTTCTGAAACTTTTATCTTTGAATATATTGTTGTTTCCTCTCTCTGAATCTGGTTTGCATAACTGACTGTAACACCTGGTTATGTATGTTCACTGCCCTGTCTCTCAAAATATGCTCCCTCAAGGGAGTACATCGTGGTACACAATGCTAGATCTACAATTTCTTTATAAACTATGTAAAATGAAGTAGGTTAATATTTCTTTAATGTTCAAATATTGGTATTTAGTTTCTACAGATATATCTATAGATTCTATATGGTCTCAAAGTTGAAGTTTCGCTCAACAAATCCCAGGCAAGGACTTAAATTACTTTATAATGACAAAATGTAGGTAATGGTGTGGATACACATGTATCCTAAAATGGCTACACAGATAACAAGGATTCCAAAAATGCTATAAACTAGCATAAGTATTTTTGCTCATTACAATGGCATACACAGTCAAAGATTGGGCCTTGCATTCATTTTTACATGCTAATTTTATTTTTTGGATTCTGAGGATTTTAGCTGATTCATTCCATTTGCAATAAGACAAATGAGGAGGTTCCTGGTTAGGGCTCAGGTTTTGGACTCTAATAAATCTGAGTTCAAATGTGGATAGTAACATTTAACAGCTGTGTGATACTGGGCAATTACTTAATTTCTCTAAGCTTCTGTTTCCTAAAGTATAAAATGGGGTTAAAAACTATGTAGAAATTAGAATGAAGATACAATCAGATAACCTACAAAATGTGCTTTAAAAAGTAGTAAGTCTTGATAATTTTAATACTATAATGCTTGCTGATCCAAGCAACATTTAAAATATAAATATTGTAAAATAGTAAGGAGATAAAAAGGTGGGAAGAAGCTTCACTCTTTAACAATAAGCAAAGCTTTCAGGAGAATGAATGCAAGCAATTAGTACACAATAATGATTCATCATTCATTCAGTTGCTGACTAAATTGTCCTGAAGTGACACATGAAAACAAACCGGCAGGTTTTACTCAGAAGTAAGAGACTATGGAAGGTGATTAAGTGCTATGTTATTGCACTTAAAAAAGGCAGAGGAAAAAAAGGAGAAAGTGACTAATACAACTGAAGTATCCTTCACGCAACCCTTGACAAGCTGTGTTTCCCTAGGAAACAAAGGGTTTACAGTTGTCTATCTTCCACAGCACTTAGTGACAATTTGGGATAATCTCAGCAGAAAGAAATGAGCGGACAAAGAGGCTAGAAGGGCTCTGAGATCCCAAAAGTTAAAGAAAAACCAAGTGTAAGAAGAGAAATAAAGTAATTCCCTCCAAGCCTAAAGTCTCTCCCGCTCCAATGCCCCCTGTACCCCCTCGGAAAATGGAAAATCCCGAGGGAATCTACATCATTCCTCTGCCAGTTTCCCCTACCCTCCCCCAACACTTCAATGGATTCCCAGTGAATACCTGGTCTCGGGCAAGCTCCGTTACCTCTGTGAACCAGGGAATCCCAGCTGTAAAATGAGATCTTGATGGTTTCCTGCGGGATTGGCATGAGAAAGCATCAGCATGTAAGCAGGTAAAGCAGGCAACACAGTTTCAGGGAGTCAAAAATGGGAGAAATCGTCCCACGACCTGGGGCTTGGGTCTAGATAAGAGCACAGCATCAAGAGGCCAGGCTTCTAATGCGGAGCAGTCTATAGCGCCGTGAACTCGGCAACCCCCATCACCTGCCGCTGCACAAACGCCCTGCTTGCCGCTCCATAGACCGACCCCCGCCTCAAGCCCCTAGACCTCCTGCCTGACGACCCCCAGATACCCCGCCTGACGTCCCAGACACCCCCCACCTGACCCCCAATCTGACGCCCCACATCCCCTTCACTTGACTCCCCACACAACCCCCGCCTGACGCCCCCCCC
>NW_012108142.1:1271233-1337440 GCF_000951045.1 Mandrillus leucophaeus | reverse complement strand
TGGGCTCTAGGACGCCGGCGCAGCCAGGCTCGCGATGGGAGGTGGGAGGGCCGGCAGCCCCACGGGGCAGGGGAGGCGGGACCTGGAGCATCCTGGTTAGGGTCTTGAGTACACACGGCTCCTATTGACCTCAGCAGCAGATGCTCTTTGCAAGCAGTTGATCCGCACGCCAGTGGATATTGTCTTGAGGGAGACCTAAGATCACTTTGTGCCCTGGCTTAGTGATAGCCTCTAATTCTTGTTCTCTGTACGTAAAACAGTGGTAACTATACTATTTCCCTGATTGTGAAAGCTCCCAAGAGAGAACAGGGCATCCCACCTCAAAAAGTCGGTTGTTTCATTTAAACTTTAAAAAAATAGGCTTTTGCAAACTATATGGAGCTGTTTTTTTTTTTCATGATGTTTGCTACTGTGGTCTGAGTTCTCTTAATAGAGCAATAATACATAACAATACATAATTTACAATACAGAATTAAACAGTTGCATGACCAGAAATTAACTATGGACTCTTCTAGTATCTGTTTAAGGATTAAAAATAAAGTTATTTACAAACCTTTATTGAGCACCTATTATTATATAGTAATGGTGCTAGATATTCAGGGTGGAGAGATTAAAAATAATCCCAGTTTTTATGTTCCAGGAGCTGTTGGTTTCCACCGAATTTTGGCTGTGGGCCGTCCTCTTTCGCCATGGAGAAGTGAGAAGTTATTCATAAAGAGCGGTGGGAACAACTTTTAGAACTATTTTATTTTAGCATAAAATACTGCTTTACGATAAAACAAATTTTGCTGCAATGGGCCCTGATAAAACATATTAGAGCTGTTAAGTGCCTTAGAGGTGGTGTAATGTATAAAAACCTCGTTTTTCAAAACTGACACATTTCATTCAGTGCTAGTTTGTGGTGGAGCTAGAACTTAGGGTTCCATCTAGCCCAAGAACATTCAGTTATTTACTTTGTATGTCTAATTGACCTAAGTAGCCTGAATATCTAAACTCATCTGTGATGTTGTAAAGTCTCATGATACTGTTTGGTATCTACTCTTCAATTTAGTTATCAATTTATTTTGGAGGAAAAAATGAACAGTGTTAAGGTAGAGGAGCCTCCATTTGCCCATCTTATGAGAGGGTACCTATTCGTGTACATCTGTACCTTGTTCAACCTCTACTGAGTTCCTACAATGTCAGAAGCTGGACTCTGTATTAGTTACATGAGAGGAACCATGAATTACGAAACCAGGCAAACTCCAAATTGATTTAAAGCCCAGTCTCCATTTTATCATGTTATTTTAGTTGCTTGGTTCAAAGACATTCAAGGGTTTTTTTTCACTATCTTCTAGAGTTGCCATGATTATTAATTTACTTATGTAGATGGTGTACTTTAGTGCTTGGCACTTACTCGGTAATTGACATTAGGAAGCTATGAATCAAGAACCCAGCTTTGACCTGGAGCTCTCGATCTGGTAGCAAGACACATATGTTCAACAAAAACACCACCACAGGCCTGGTCGGTGGCTCATACCTGTAATCCCAGCACTTTAAGAGGCTGAGGTGAGCGGATCACTTGAGGTCAGGAGTTCGACACTAGCCTGGCCAACATGGTGAACCCCCGTCTCTACTAAAAACACAATATTAGGCCGGGCGCGGTGGCTCACGCCTGTAATCCCAGCACTTTGGGAGGCCGAGGTGGGCGGATCACCTGAGGTCGGGAGTTCCAGATCAGCCTGGCCAACATGGTGAACCCGTCTCTACTAAAGAAAAATACAAAATTAGCCAGGCGTGGTGCACGTGCCTATCATCCCAGCTACTTAGAGGCTGAGGCAGGAGAATCGCTTGAACTCGGGAGGCGGAGGTTGCGGTGAGCCGAGATCTTGCCATTGCACTCCAGCCTGGGCAACAAGAGCGAAACTCCGTCTCAAAACAACAATAACAAAACAAAAACAAAAATTAGCCGGGCGTGGTGGCGGGCTCCTGTAATCCCAGCTACTTGAGGGGCTGAGGCGAGAGAATCGCTTGAACCTGGGAGGCGGAGGTTGCCGTGAGCCGAGCTCACACCACTGCACTCCAGCCTGGGCGACAAGAGCGAGGCTCTGTCTCAAAAGGGGGAAAAAAAAGAAACCCACAAATTTATGAAATATCCTCTGTATATACAAAATAGGGGACACAGAATAAGGAAAGCCCAAGGGAGGGGGAGGCACACATCTGTAAACAAACAAGTGTGTACACTTCAGTGCACAGGGGGGTTGACAGTGAAGCTAATGAAGCCGAAGTTTCAAGGGCCCATTTTTGTGGTGAACACTTCCAAGGCCTTGACAGGGGCCCTAACGAAGTGTTCCCATGGTCGTGTACCTCAGTAAAATTTGCAAAAATAAGATGATTTTACATTATTTTTCTTTAAAAGGGCTCTCCAAACGGCACAAGTTTCAGGCCTCACAAAACCTGCATTCGCCCTTGACAGTCCACTCTGGTAGGGGTAAAAGGAGAAAAACAGAAGCGCTTTAAATCCTGGACCTCATTGCGACACCCTTAACAACCCTATTAGGCAGAACAAATTCCTCCGCAAACCTGCGGTTTGCAGAGCGATGGTGGACTCCCGAGCTCATCGGGTCAGGCACCTCTTCACCGCGGAGGCCTGGGGTACGTAACTGGAGGGACTCCTGGTGCTCGGAGGAGGGTTGAAGGCTAAGATCCCCAGGTCGTGGAACAGGGAGCCGGGCCCACGCCGCCGAGGTATCTTTTCCGTCCGGGCCACCGTCGCGGGGGCTCCCCGGGCAGCGGCTTCTGCGCATGCTCGGGAGAGCGGGCAGGGTTCCCACTCCGGGAGCGGAGACGGAGAACAGGTTATGTGGGAGCCGGCGGGGGCATTTGCCGGCGACACCCGAGCGGGGGCCGGAAGTGGGGCCACAGCGCACCGCAGGAGCTCCGGGCTAGACCGTGGCGACGGCAGCGGCCCCTGGGCTGGAGGAGGATGATGAGGAGCGACGGAAGCGACGCGGGGGTACGCTGCTGCGCGGCGCCCGGTTTCGTGCCCGCGGCCGACTGCGCAGCCTGTCCGCGAGTCTGAGTAAGTGCGGCTTGGGGACCCCGAGCCCGCGGGGCCCGAGCGCCGGTCCGCGCCTTCTAGGAGGGTCGTGGGGAGCCGCCGGCTCCTCAAGTCAGGCGCGAAACCCTCCCGGGAGGCCGTGGGGGGAGCCCCGGGGCCAGTGCGGCTTCCCGGGGGGATCGTGAGGGGGCCGAGCGCCGGGGGCTGTGGAGGACCAGCCCGGGGCGCCGTGCCGGTCCGGGCTGCAGCCCTGCCGGCCGCCCCTACTCCGCTCACCCCTCACCAGGGGCAGCAAACTGAAGCCACATACCTGTTTTGGAGACTAAGGTGCGCGCATTGCCAGAGGCTCGCCGGGTGTCGTTTTGTAATTGGAACCGAAAACGTATCTTAGTGTTCTGTGTCAATTGCATTTCCAGTAATGTGTACAAACCTGCGATCTTTAAAATCCAACCCTCGTCTCCCCCACAGACATGAAAAGTAAAATAGAATAATTCCAGCTACTAGGTTGGAGAAAGGGAGAGTCCCGATCTAATCACGCCAGTAACAGGTTTAGACCTGTGAATATCAGGGCAGGAAGTTCTGGGGTATTCAGGAAACATCAAAAAAGCACCCCATGCAATCGAAGTCAATTTTGCTGTAGATTTTAGTCAACATTTCAGTAAAATGAATTACTAGTGTTACTGCCCAAGGTATCAAAACCAAAAAAAAGTCCATCCCCATTTAACAACTCTTATTTATGTTTACTATGTGATAGTAACTGGATAGAGAGAGATGAGTATATTGGCGTTGTGTGTTGGTATTGGATTTTCACTGATCTCTTTTGACGGGAGAGGGTTCGTGAATCAATACTTATTGGTATGCATGCTTAGGGAAATCACTCGTCTTTGACTAAAATATCAAATTTTATTTTACTGTGTAAGATTTCGTGATTGCCCATTTAGTGTTAATGCCATGATATCCTACCTAAGACATCAGCTGCTCAATTAAATAGTTGTTAATAGAGGCCCACTATGCATCAGGCACTGCTGCATACTAAAAATGCAGAGTTGGATAGGATGAGGTCTCTGTCATCAAGGAACTCACAGCCTGTGTAAGCAGGTTAATTACGCTATAATAGTAACTTCTGCCACGTAAGTTTGCACAAACTACAGAATATGGAATGGATGGCAGGAGGGAGTAGGGGTCCAAGGAAAGCTTTTTGGAGGATCTACTACCTGAGTTTGGTTTTAACAGAAAAAGAGTGCATTGCTCTGATTACTTCCTGTGTTCGGATACGGTAGCCTCTAGGGAATCATACCCATTATTTAATCCAGGACTAATAGGACTTCTAGTTGTCCTTACTTTCACATACTCTGCTATAGTAGATATTTAATTTAAATTTTGTCTCATAGAAGTAGCTGCACTTAACACACTGTTACATTTTATCTCAACAGTATTTCAATTTAATCTTTCATCCTCCTTTTACATATGAGGAAATATATATTTAGAGAGGCTAAGTGAGTTGGCAAAAGCTACCTATCTATTAACAGACCATGACCCAAAACACTGTCTCCTTTCCATTGCACCACACTGCACTGCCTCCAATTGATAGTTAACTTGGAATGATGAAAGCAAGCCAGGTACCTACAGGTAGCTCTTGGCACACTGCCCTCTTCTTGGGCACATCAAAGGCCTCTTGACATGTGAATAAGAGGGTTTACTAACCAAATTGCCTTGGGCTAGCAATATAACTTAGTGATAGGTGCAGGAAGCTGTTGGACTAACATTTTCCCATGATCTGTCCTCATAACTTATCTCAGGGGAATCTATTTCTGTTTCTCTGTTTAATGTATTACTCAGATTTTGAAATCTTTCTAATCCTTGTTTAGTTGCATCAGGAAAGTCTTAAGACCTTTAAACAGCCTTTTTGTGTGTGTGTGTAGACTTAAAAAACACTCCAGTTCTTCTAATGAAGATAGTTTTCCTCAAATGACAGATTTTGTAATCCATTATTACATTTTATGTTTCTACTTCACACGGTGTTAACTCCTACAACAGTGCATTCTGCTGAAATCCCTTGCAAAGATGTAGTATTTCCAGTACATGGACTACAGGCATTGATGAGCTAGCCTGAGAATCTCGATACTTCTAGTAAGGCTTCTAGTTGTACTTACTTTCACATACTTAATGTTGCATAACACTGGTTTTATACAAAACAAATATTCTGAGTTTCATCCATCTAGTTGATAGGTAAAGTTTTAGAACATTGCCCATTTATAAATTGGAAACTTTGTGAATTTCATTATCAGTCTAACATCACTACAGTTTTAGGCTTGTGGATTTTTTTTAAACATTTCAGATATTTATAATCTCAGAACAAATTGTGGTTGGCTTCCATAGTAACAATAATCTCTCATTTTACTTCTGCCAGAGTTGACTCTATTTGCCAAGATTTCCAAGCACGAAAAAGCTACTAAGTTGCTGCCTGGTATAATTTTTGAGCTATTTGCTCATACAGATTTAAATCCTAGTTAAAAATGCTGTCTGAACTATCCAGATATTATCCAGCATCTCCATAGGCAGTTACTGTTCATTTGTCCCATAGGACTATCAATACACACTTTTTCATTATTGATGGCATGTGGGTAACCATTAGGGAAATAGATAATTCATTCTGTGGTGTCTCCAACACCTTGATAGCAGCTATTTGTGTTTCCATTTTAGCTGTGCAGCTGGCATGGTTTCTTAACTTCCCAATGCTTAACAGAAGAGGAGAGAGATTGATGTAACAATACTGAATCTGAGTTCCACATTACTTCACATGTGATTGGAAGCTGTGATTCACCCAGAGTCATTAATGAGCACCATGGGGTGTGGGGTCCTCATTCTCTGCTGGGATGTGGATGTTGGCATTGACACATGAACTCACTTTCCACTTTTTACAGTTTTCACTTGAACCTGCACATTGTTCTTTCCACTTGTAGGCATCTTTTTTTTTTTAATGTATGAACTGTTTTTATTTTTAAACAAGCTGTTCCCAAAATTATCAATTTAGGATAGACTGAAAGACCTTTAAAGAAATAATAGTACATTTATGACTTAGGACTTTTTAATTGTATTTGAAATTGTTTAGCCTTTTGCCAAATTGTTTTTGGGAAATTCGTTGTAATTCACCTATGGGTAATGCACTTTTTTGTATTTTTAAAAGACCATTTGCTAGTGGCAGAATCCGTAACTTGATATACAACATGCAATACAATGTACACTTTTTTTTTTTTTGAGACGGAGTCTCACTGCGTCACCCAGGTTGGAGTGTAGTGGCACGATCTCAGCTTGCTGCAACCCCGACTCCTGGGTTCAAGTGATTCTCGTGCCTCAGTCTCCCTAGTAGCTGGGATTACAGGCACATGCCACCATGCCTGGCTAATTTTTTGTAATTTTTAGTAAAGACAGTGTTTTACCATGTTGCCTGTACTAGTCTCAAACTGCTGGGCTTAGTCAGTCCACCTGCCTTGGCTTCCTAAAGCGCTAGGATTACACGCATGAGCCACACGCCTGGCCCAATGTACACTTTTTAATTAAAAGTAATTAAAATAACTAGAATTTAATTTGTAGAGCAGTTCTGACCTTCATTAAAATATAATTTTTATTGTAAAATGTTATCTATGATATAGTAGATTTTGTCTAGTTTACTCTCCTACTAACCTTACGGCAATAATTAAAATGTATTACTATACTTTTGAATTCAGTTCTTGATATATTTAAGTTCTTATTTACTTTTAATTTTTGGAGAAAATATTACTGGGTAAAAACCTTAAATATATTTACGTATGTTATAATGCAGAAAGGGTTTAGATAAATGTAATATATCTTTCTTAATTTGAAGAAGGCAAGTCTTGGGGCATAGGGCAATAAAGTTATATGGTTAAATAGTGTGGAACAATGGTTCTCAAGCTTTTTGGTCTCAGACCCCTTTACATTTTAGAAATGTAAAAATCCCAAAGATTTTTTTTTTGTATGTATGTGGATTATATAGATATTTATTGTGTTAGAAATTAAACCTGGAAATTTATAAAGTGTATACATTAAAACTGGAAGTTTTAATTCATTTAAAAATAGCAGTAGTAAGTTCATTACATACTCACATAAATAAAATTTTATATAAAACAATTTTAATTACAAAAAGTAGAGGTGTGGGATTATATTTTTGTAATTTAATTTCTGCCTCATAGAAGGCAGGCGGATTATTGGGCTCTTTAAGTGAAACATGAAGGAAGTGAGGCTCACACAAATTTGTCGTTGTAAAGGGAAGAGTATTGTAATAGAGAACTGTGGATACTCTTTGGTGTGACTGACTCCATCACTCAACAGGAGGCACTTCCTTAGAGGTCAGTTACGTCATGCCATCTGAAACCTACATCAGAGAAATTTTTGTCCCTTGTTACATCAAA
This sequence comes from Mandrillus leucophaeus, assembly GCF_000951045.1. Lineage (NCBI taxonomy): Eukaryota > Metazoa > Chordata > Mammalia > Primates > Cercopithecidae > Mandrillus > Mandrillus leucophaeus. The sequence goes on along the minus strand of NW_012108142.1, from coordinate 1,329,970 downwards.
ATCTATTGATTTGTAGTGAATTTTTTACTCATGTTTGCTTGATTTTGTGACACCATTCACTGGTCATTTGGAATATATTGTTTTATTGAGTTATGCAGATTCTTCCAAATGGTGACACATTTAATATTAATAGATTACCACAGTGCCAGCAAAAAGGTCTCTTAAGTGTCGCGGAGCTATTGGCAACCTCATTCATTTTCTAATAAATATCTGCCAAACCTCTAAGTCTGAACAGCCATAGTTTGTCAGTTGTCTTTTTAAATAAAAATGTTGTCACCTGAACAAAGCAGCTAGTTCAGCTCACAATTCAAATGTATTTCAGTACATAGCACAAAATGCTTTATGTGCACTTCCAATTTTGTCACCCGTTTATCACACAATGTGTTCAAAAGATGTGTACTTGTTAGTTGAGATAAAATAATTATTACTACTACTTTGACATTCTTAAGTGAACTGGATTATTCCCTCATTTACTGTGAGCTCATGGTGGTAAAGAATACAGTGACTTCAACATGTGAGGCCACTACCTTGATTCTTGTAAAGTCACCAGCAATTTTCCCCATCATTGCTTATGCACCAGTAGTGCACACGTCAAACAGTGAGAAAGGTAAATGACATTTTAGTATTATTATGAGCATAATATTGATCTTGTGGACCCCATTAGAGGGTCTTGGGGACTCTCAGGTTTCTGACCACCTTTTGAGAACCACTGGCATAGAAAGATCTCAGATTTAATAGAACCCTCAAAGTTCATCCAGTTTAACAGCTCTAAATTCCTCTGTGCTATCCTTGCCAAGTATTTATTTAGATTATGCTGAATACTTGCAGTTTCTGTGAATAATTGTGCTAAATGAATAAAAATAAGTGTCACAGACAGCTGTTTGATGGAAAGTAAAAGAGATTCTTAGTTCTGGAGTTATGCTTTGTCCTGCTTTTAAAACATTGCATAAGTTTCACTTGGTTTCTCTAAGTAATCAACCTTGATGAAATCCAGAGACTACTAAAATTATGTTGTGAAGGAAAAATATAGCTAAGGTTTTGATTTTCCTTTGCTGTTTGTAAGGACAATTGTCATTTTTCTTTGATTTTTCTTTGTCTGCTCTATAATTAAATGAACTTATGTTAGATGTATGTAGTTATCTATATCCATATCTGTCTCCTGAGTAGCACAAGAGTCGCTTGAACATTACTGAATAGATCACAAGCTACTTGAGAGCAAGGGCTGTATAGTATACTAGGATGCATTGGAATCTGATGACCATCTCTTCTGGAAGAGGCTGGGAAATCAACTATAGGCCTGCTTCAGTGGTGCATGCTGGATTTCATAGCTTCCCTGGGAGCCTGCAGTGATATTCTGAGGACTCATTCCATTCATGGTGGGCATGACTTCGATATTGATCTCTTTTTTTTAAGCATCAGTTTATAAAATAGTTATTTAAATTAAATAATTTTCCTTAAAAATGGAACTGTTTGTGATCCTCCAGGTACCTGTATGAACACAGGAGATGATTAGTAGACATCAGATAAGCGTGGCCATCACTCATGCCATTAGCTGACTTACCATTCAGCTAACACTGTTAGCCAGCAAGGTGGTGTGAGAGCGTTACAGTTCTAGACTGCTCTTATTTTTAGTCTCAAATTGTTTATTATATACCCATAATGGACTTAAATTTAGAGACAGTAAGTAGGGAGCACTAGAGGTGACTACAACAAGCCAATTAGGACCGTAAATCCTCAAGATGAGCACCATATCTTAAACTGCCTCAGATGATCAAACTACTTATGTAGTATAGCAGGATGTCACTAATACGACAAAACCATTCTTTTAAAAGGAAAACAATCATATCTAATTTATACCGTACATGATAATAAAGATTAGTCATGCTTTCAGTAGATTAGTTTTTGAGACACACTCACTAATGTCAATGTGACACTTCAAACCGCTTCATTTAGAAAGCACAAAAGTTATTTCTAAGGTTGATTTTTTTTTCATTCAAATACAAGACTGGTACAGGTTATAATAAACTGTAACACTTAAATCTTAGCTACATATCCTGGGTTTTTTAAAAATACATTTGTTTACACATCATGCTTTTTTGTGTGCATAATTAGCATAAAGCCTGCAAAACGTTGGGAAGGGAGCAGGATACGTTTAGTTTTGGATAAGTTTGAAATATCAGTGAAGCATCAGGTACGTGAGGAACAGGTAAATTAAGATTGTAGATGAAGAGTAGACTTGTAGATTGGGAATAATTCATACACAGGTGTGATAATTGGAGCCATGAAAAGGAATGAAATCAGTGAGGAAAAGAACATAATAACATAAAAGAGTGGAGAAGACCTTGGAAAATGTCTGCTTTTCGGGGTATAGGGCAGAGAGAAACAGCAATTTGGGTATAGAGGAGAAGCCAACAGCAGATGACACTTTGGGGGTCTGGTGTTGCAGTGTGGATTGAGAAAAATCCACTAGATTTATTTTAAAGTGAAGTTTGCATTTTATGAGAGATCATTATGAGAACTCAGCAAGTTCTCAGATAGTAAATGGTTAAGGAGTTACTGGGGGTGATTAAAACCACAGGTTGGTGGGTTTTAGAAATGTTTGACATGTAATACCAGATCTGATAACACAGCAAACAGAAAATTGAGTAATGGGACTGTCATGTATTCATTTAAGATGTAGACACAAGGTTAAAAATACATACAATAATGATGTAAAAGAAGACTAGAAGATGAGAAGTTATTGATTATCTACATTTCTGTATTCTACGTAGAACAGATCTGATGGGCTCTCCCACTCAGCAGCCGTTCTAATTGATATAAGTTTGAGTGTATTAAATGCATCCTTTTTTCTGATTTTTATGATGCTAAGATCTCAGCAAATGGATTTCACATGCAGAAGAACCTGACAAATAATACGTCTCTTCTGAAGACACATTTTATAAGTGTTTTACCACATAGGACATACTTGATTACCTCACTCATTCTTCATGACTAGTAGCAGTGGTCTTGGGGTCAGCTGGACATTGATGCTCACAAGACCCAGTAGACCGTAGTGAACCGTACTGTGCATCAGCCTCTCTGCTTTTTTGAAAACCCAACATGTCAGTGTTAGGTATATTGTTCCCAGATGATAGCTCAGGTCTAGTGGAAAATGACACAAGGGTGGGAGTGAGCGCCACCCCGGCTTAGCTGCTTCATGCTCCACAGGAAACAGTGTCTTTTTGTAACAGCATATGAGTATAGCATCCAGGACTAAGCAAATGACAAGCCAATTACAAGTCATATTCGATTCAGAAAAGCCCCTGTTTATACTTCCCACTGGGCATGTTTAGCCCTGCTCACTGTCCTCTCAATCCAGATGTAGCTCATCAGTAGGAGCCATTTTTACTACACTGTTGCTTAGAAACACAACTGATATCCCACCTTTATCAGGTTTCCAGGGAAACAGTGCAGGAAGGTTAAGGAGAGGTCATTTTTTATATGAAGAGGGAGAAAGGTTTTGTTAACCCTTTACTCACACTAATTTATTGACAAAATAAATAGAAAACATAATGCTGGCTGTAGGATCCATGCAGTCGACTTTAATTATTAGAGGCAGTGTTTGGTTTTAGTGACTGTCATAACATCTGGGTATGAAGTTGTTTTTACATCTCAGCAGATGGTGCATGGTAATTGTGCTTTGCTGATACTTTTCAGCAAATTCAGTAAATTAAAAATCCTTCCTGATATTGTTCACTTGTCCTGATTCCTTTAAGATCATCTTTGAGATGGAAATATCATACAGACTAGGGAACAGAGATTATTAGCAAGCGGGGTTAGGTAAAAATAAGGCAATCTGTGAGTGGAGTTCTTACTCTAAACCACCAATGTAAGAATATCTTAAAGAGAAAACACACCAATACCCACGCACTCCACCACCCCAGAGCAATTTTTATTAACCTGTTCTTAACAATGACTTCCATTTGATATTACTCAAGATGAATTGACTTTTATTCTGACTTCTGTAGTCCAAGAACTCATTGTAAGATTATGATTGTTTATCACAAAACAGTTTAGTTAATGTGACTTTTCAGGAATGTTTTGTGGCAAACTGTAAGTTTATCCCTTATTATTCCTAGCCAGTAAAAGACCCAAACAAATATGCCCCTTTTTCTGATGTTGTTTTAAACATATATGCCCACTGCTAAGAATACTTTTATTTTTTAAAATAAATTTAATAATTTGTATATGTAATTAGATTATTTAAAAATGTTTTAGTCATAAGTATATGTAAAGTGCTGTACTAGACATTAGAGATACAATAGTGAAAAAAGAGAAATACACTTCCTAGCATTATAAATTTTAATTCAGTATTGTTTGCTAAAATTAGATGTTAAAGGCTACTAAAACGCAAATAACTTTTCAAAGTTCATAAGTTGAAAATTTATGTAGATTGATACAAATGTAAATGTAAAATTCACATTTTAAATTATGCTTTATTCATATATTTGGAGCTGTTTTATCTGGTTTTATAATAATTTTTTAAGTAAGAACTAATTTGAGCAGAACACATTAAGAAAGTAGAGCCAGAAATAGTAGTCACAAAAGCAAATACAGTTAACGTGTCTATAACATTTATGAATGATCTTATTGTTAATCTTACTTGATACTAATGACCAGCCTTATAGGTAAGCATTTAAAAAACTCTCATTCTACTGAAAAGGCAGTTGAGACTGGAGATAGGTGATAAGTAGTTATTCAGGGAGGATATGATACTGTAATAAAACTTGCTACCACTGGGTGGCAGTGTTGATTTCTTGGAAATCAGAGAAAAATGGTTTATGTTCAAAAAGGTTCAGTTCATTTGAATAATAATTCAAATGTAAAAGTCCATGTTTAGTGAAATAATAGTAAAAAATCAAATTTGTTAAATCATCCAACTCATTATTTGTATAATCAGTCTATAACTTCTTTATAGCAGTTCAGTTAGTGGGAAAGAAGGAAATGTATTTTAAAAAATTGAGTAAATAAGCATAAGTAAATGAATAGTATATAAGAAAATTTGTAACATACCTCAATTCTTTTGCCTTTTTAAGACAACATGTATAAACCTTTTGAAAACAAAAATTCTATTTTAATACTTTTTCTTTACTTTCTTTATATCAGTTAAATATTTTAGTAATCTTTTTAAAAATTGTTCTCCAATGAGTCATTTTACTTTATTTATCTCTGGTTCTCAGAGGATTTCTGTGTATTTGTTTCACACTGAACCCTCATATATTTATTGCCTTATCAATACATTTTAGCAATCTATTGACCCCAGGATGTGAAACTTCAAAAAGAGTATATAAAAGATACTGCCAATCTCATGACACTAGGAATATGATATTTATTTTTAATTAGATATGAAAGATAAATCATTAATCATTTTCTTAAAAATAATACAATATTAGAATCTAGTGTTTAAGTAAATTATTTAAGTTTAGTATTAAAACTTCGAGGTAAAGGGGGGATACTTTTATTCTTTCTTTCCCTAGTTGTTTTTTTAAATTTTGTTTTGTTTTGCCCAACGCCTTATCCTAGTTTCTTTAGTTTTTGCTACAGTATATGAAAAAAATTGACAAAGTATATTAGATTGGTCTTGCTATGTTAGAATTTCTGAACTGCCTCTTCAGTTCAATTTGCCCTGGACATACGTAACCTAACAGTGAATGTACCACTTGTTTGCCTCCTAGCTCATCTACATTGAGAGCCAGATGATGGCCAGTCTACTTATGCCCCTGAGCTTGTTTTCTCATTAAAAAAAAAAAAAAAAATGACACTATTGCATCAACTTTTTTGGGGGTCAAATCAGTGAAAACATATAAATGAAGGTAGCTGGCCGTAAATAAGCACTTTTTAAAAATAAATTAATTTGAAGAATACTAGTGTTTCATAAATAGGACAGTGGAGGGATATGGTAAAACATATGAGAACAGAAAGGACAAGGGAAATTACAGCAGCTACTTTTGTGGATGGACTATACCCATTACCATATTTAACAATTACATGTGGCCTAGTACCATAGTTTATTATATTATTGATTTTTAAAAAATAATAGATACATGTTGAATTATTAATATTCTCCCTCTCTCTCTCTAGGATACTTACAGAGAGCTACAATGGAAAAGTCCTGGATGCTGTGGAACTTTGTTGAAAGATGGCTAATAGCCTTGGCTTCATGGTCTTGGGCTCTCTGCCGTATTTCTCTTTTACCTTTAATAGTGACTTTTCATCTGTATGGAGGCATTATCTTACTTTTGTTAATATTCATATCAATCGCAGGTATTCTGTATAAATTCCAGGATGTATTGCTTTATTTTCCAGAACAGCCATCCTCTTCACGTCTTTATGTTCCCATGCCCACTGGCATTCCACATGAAAATATTTTCATCAGAACCAAAGATGGAATACGTCTGAATCTTATTTTGATACGATACACTGGAGACAATTCACCCTATTCCCCAACTATAATTTATTTTCATGGGAATGCAGGCAACATAGGTCACAGGTTGCCAAATGCATTACTTATGTTGGTTAACCTCAAAGTTAACCTTTTGCTGGTTGATTATCGAGGATATGGAAAAAGTGAAGGAGAAGCAAGTGAAGAAGGACTCTACTTAGATTCTGAAGCTGTGTTAGACTATGTGATGACTAGACCTGACCTTGATAAAACAAAAATTTTTCTTTTTGGTCGTTCCTTGGGTGGAGCAGTGGCTATTCATTTGGCTTCTGAAAATTCACATAGGATTTCAGCCATTATGGTGGAGAACACATTTTTAAGCATACCACATATGGCCAGCACTTTATTTTCATTCTTTCCAATGCGTTACCTTCCTTTATGGTGCTACAAAAATAAATTTTTGTCCTACAGAAAAATCTCTCAGTGTAGAATGCCTTCTCTTTTCATCTCTGGACTCTCAGATCAATTAATTCCTCCAGTAATGATGAAACAACTTTATGAACTCTCCCCATCTCGGACTAAGAGATTAGCCATTTTTCCAGATGGGACTCACAATGATACATGGCAGTGCCAAGGCTATTTCACTGCACTGGAACAGTTCATCAAAGAAGTCGTAAAGAGCCATTCTCCTGAAGAAATGGCAAAAACTTCATCAAATGTAACAATTATATAATGTTTCCCTTTTTGATTATTGCATTGTATTTTGATTTGTGCAGAATGATAAAGAATGTTCCTTTTAGAAGTGTGTTACGTCTGTACTGTCTGAAGAGTGACATTAAACTTTGAAAGGACTTCACTGCTCCTTTATGATATTCCAAATAGTTTTTTACATTTGAAAAACTATAATTCTTGGGATTATTTCATACATTTTCATCAAAACTTTCAATGTGGTTATGTATTCATATCTTTAGTTTAATATGTCAGTATATTAGATATAGTTCAAAAGTTTCTTGTTGCTAAAGTGGTGTAATCTGTTACACAGATGAATAGCTAGATGTGGAAAGAGATATGTAAACAAGAAACCTTTGGGTATTATTTCTTAAGTAAATATTGGGACAATCATGGTAAGCAAACTTAGTTCTGTAACTGCATTTTTCACCTTAAAAGTTAAATGAAATGCATGATGGTATTTTATTCCTTGAATTATGCAATGCAGCATTTTACATGTAAATAGCACTGGTCATATACTGATGTATATGGTTATCTGGGTTATATCTATTTTTATGTAAACTCTATTTTGTTTTTGGCAAGAAGTGAAATTGAGACCTGTGTGCAGGTCGCCATTGAATTTTGCTCTGGTGAATGCTGAGATCCAGCTTTTTCTTACAAATAAATGGGACCCTGTTTTCCAATATAAATGTACCGTGTTTTTGTTAGGTACAGTCTGGATCATGGCATGTAGAAATAGAAATTTAGAATTTTACTGCAGCTTTGATGTGCATATTTCAACTTTTTAACATTTGTAACTTTGGTGGCAAAGAGAATTTTAGCTTCTATCGATTTTGTAAGTCTTCAGCTGAACCACTCATAGCAGTCATAATGAAGATTAGCACTAGTTAGAATTAAATGAGGAAGTCTTTTATCTTTACAGGATTGTACATACTACTTTTAAAAAATTCTCACATTTGATTTTAAGTCCCAGTACCTAGTTATATCTATCCTATCAAAGGCAAGATATCATTTATTGAACTTCTTGAAAATAAAAGTTACACAATCCAACAACAACAACAATAAAAAACAATGTTCTTGGTTTAATGTTCCAGTTGCTGTGAAATAGAACTCCTACAATCAAAAGACAGTTTTAGGAAGTCTTATTTATTTATTTTAAAAGTTTTACATGTAGGAGTGTGGGAATGAAGGAATTCTGGAGCTTTTTGACACAAAACCTATTAAATAGCTATAGGTGGGAAGTAGGATTTAGATGCATAGAAAAGTAAGAAAATCTTAGAAAAAAGTCCCTTAAAACTTGCAGGATATACCTTAATAAAAATACACGCTCTGAGTCATAATTGTGCCAAGTTATTTCATGCAGTCCTCAAAAATTAGATGTAATTGAGCTTTGTGTAATATTATGTCAGCTTTAACATATAATATTTTGAATATTTTAGCTGTATTTAGTGGCTTTCTGCAAGCAACTAGAACAGAGAAATAATGGGTCAATAATGTTGACCTCAGTTTAAAACTTTCAATGGAGATAGGGCTAGAAATACTTTTGCCAAATAGCATTCTTACTCACTTTATGCCAGTGTTTAGAAAAAATAAATTATAGCAAGTATGATTTCTAAGAATAATGTTTTTCTATAAATTATTAATTGTAAAAAGTCTTGCTTTTTAAAACAAGTTGGTAATGCATATCATGGAAGGCATATTTTGTATGTATAAATTCACCACAATTAAAGGCTACTTTTCTTGTCAGTCCTTGCTATGTAGAATGACTATTCTAAATATAAATGTATTAAAAAGAAAATACAACAAAATGTATATTTAGACACGAGCTTACATGGCATACCTTATATTTGTATCATTCTTTAAAGTTTACAAAAAAACACCTTATGTTTTTATGTAATCAGTCATTACACTATGGAGAAATTTATCAGCTTTAGTTCTAAATATGCTGATGAAGTATAAAAGCTGTTTCTTCATCAGTATTTTGCTTTTATGCTGCTTTTTCTTTTTGATATTCCAGGTTTATAAACTATCTTTTTAAATTTTAAGCCAGGACTTCAAAAATTGTAGAGTACTTGTTTGCCGTCCCCTACCTTCATTCTCTTCGTAGGGTTAAGGAGCCTTTCTTTCTGCAGCTAAGGGCAGAGGCTGTGCCTGGGGCTGTACCACATCTTTCTTCACTAGCATCTGTATTTGAGACTGTTTCCTTAGATGAGTAAGAGGTGGAAAACAAACTTAGTATCAGGGTCCATGAAGCCCATGGCATCATTTTTGAAAATATTTCTAGTTTTGTAGCCAAAGCAATTGGTCCTGGTAAAATGAGACTTCTTCAGGAGTCACTCCTTCACTTTGGACCCATAGCTTAGTGAATGGAAGTATATGTACCTATCTTGTGTATTAACTTCTGACTTATTTATGCAAGAGCAGCTATAGGAGTTTACAAAAGAACTCTAAGTTATTAAGTTACTATAAATTTGGGGATCCTAGAGTGATCTTAAATATGGCAAGATACAGCTCATTTAGAATAAAATCTCACATCCATTATTTTAAAGGGAATGATTGGGGGGAAAAAACTGGTGAAAAAAATATTAAAAAGGACCCTAAAAAGAATTCTGCAAAATAAGAGAAAAAATAATTTGTGACACGTAATAGAATACTAGTGGGATAGAAACAACTAGAAAGAAAAGTGTGACACAATTTTTACATTTAGATAGGGAAAATAATGAGATTGGTGAAAGGAAATAGTGCAAAACATTTGGACACAAAGCATTTCTAACAAAAAGTGGCTGTGGCACTTGACATTGCAACTACCCTGTTACTGCAATGTTTTTGACTGTTAAAATTGATATTTTCATAAAAATGGTGTTCTGAATTTTGCTACAGGGCTGCTGAAATGTATGATTACCTGTAGACACTTGATAATTACATAGATTCCAGTTTTGGTAATATGTCACTGGAGTAATTATGCTATAATATCTGTTGAGAATTCATACCATCTGATGCTTACATATTTCTTACATTTGTAAGATTCGGCTTGGTGGTAATAGGTTTGGGGGAATTAAAGAGTGAAGGCCGTATTTCATTTTTTGTAAATTATCTTTCAAGCTCAGATAGCTTAAGAGCAGTTTAGATTTAGGAGACCCTTTTCTCCTTGAGGATAGGGATAGGTAAGGTAAACTGTAAAAAGAATGTCACAGAAGTCACTTTTAAAGTCACGATTGAGATACTGAAATCTTCCACTGATTCTTCTCCTTTCCCTTTTTCCTATTATGTTTGATAATTATATATATTTTTAAAAACTGTGAGAGGAAAAATTAGTCATAAGTAACCCTTTTGGATTATCCACTTAAATTTATGTATTTTCATATTACTCAGGTAAAGATGGAAATGACAGAGCACAGACATTTATTTTTTAAATTGATAGGGTAGAAAATGAAATGTACTTCTGTTTATTCTTAATACTATATATATACACACACACATCGTTTTAGCAAATTGGAAATAATATATTCATTTGTATGGCAAGACAAATGCAGTCATCTTAATACTAGTCTACACATTTTTGCCAAATGGCGCAAATATACCTCCATTTATATTTTGTATCTTAAAATGTAGTTTAAACACAGGACTATGTATGAGACACTTTTTTACAAAAAGTGCCGTATATACATATGTAACAGGTGAGTGTGTGTTTACCATAATTTATAATGATTTCTGTCAGTACAGCGTATATGGAAAATTCAAGTTGTTTTTAACATATTCAAGTATGTTCAGTATAAAATAAGTTAATCCCATTTCATAATGTAAATCATTTTTGTTATTTGCCATATTTTATTTGAAGTAATAAAATTTTATAACTCAAATTTGAATGTCATAGTACATTGTGTGCTAACCATGGCAAGCAAACATTTACATTTGTTTTTTACAATAAATTTCTTTAAAAATATACTTTATTTTTCTGTACTGACATATGCAATAAATTGGTACATTAAACATTTGATTAATGTCTTCAGATAGTTTGTATTCAGTCTTTTTTTAAAAATTGTTAATCTAGAATTTTATGGTAGGACATTAAAGTTTTCTCAATGGTTATGTAAAATTCCTTAATTTGTACTGAAATTAATGAATTTCATTCTAGTAATGGTGTGGATAAAAAATAGAAGTTAGATTTATATTTCATTCCCCAGAGAGTATTATCCTCCTACATTTAATTTAGGCTCATATTAAAACTATACATGAACCACTGGTGAATGACTAATCCCTAATGCATTTCTTTAGTTAATTGAATCTAGGAATGAATACATTTTAACTTCGTAATTATTATGTTACCTTCAGATTTCATAAAATGCTTTTTAAAAAATTCTGCTTTTTTTCCCCTCTTGTTTGTATTTTAGTTAATGGTTTTTAATGATCAAAAAATGGCCTGATACTAACTCAGCCTTTAGGGGCCTATACCTTGCTTTTCCTAACAAGAAATGTGCACGCTTGAATATATCAGAATGAGTTGGATAATAGGATGTGTATGATGAATCTTAAATGGTCCCCTGAAAGGGAAGATGAAGAATTCACATATTGGAGCCCATCCTTGTATGGGTAGATCTGGTGGGAGCTAGGGTCTCTCATGTACTATGCTGAAAGATCACCAACTTGAATCCCAGGGTGAAGTCGTTTTTAGATTACTATTTCTTAATTTCACAAGATAAGTTTTTTCACATTGCCATTTCACTCTCCAACTCTTTCCTTACATTCCATTACATAACTAAAAAGCATGAACAATTAGATCTGGCTAGAGACTATAGCTCCTATCTCACTAAGGGGAGAGGAAAGTAAAGAAATTTTTTGAGCATCTTCAAATATAAGGCCCAGGTGTTGAATGTGTTAATTGAATCTTCACAACAAACCTTAGCGTGATTTGTAGTCCCATTTTATAAGAAATAGACTCAGAGTGGTTCAGTAACATGCGCAAGGTTACCTAGAGTGAACCAAGATGTCAATCCAGGTCTCTGATTCTAAATCGAGGACAGCTATTCATTTGGTAATTTACTCAAACAATTTGAAAATTTTGTTGATGTTGGAATAGATTAGAAATGTTGAAATGGGTTACAAGTTGATCAGTTATTCAGGAATCCAAAAGAATTGACTGTGAATTGAAATAAGTATTATACAGTAACGTACATGTTTTCAAAGTCATTAAATGTGTGTTTCTGTAGGAAAATCTAGATGTTAGTCTCGTAAGAGTTATCCTCTCAAAAAATCTTGGAGTTGTCTTTTTATTCCTGATATTTTGAAACACATCTTGCTGTTTTTCCAATAAGATTTATTTTCCCAACATTTCCACTACTACCATACCAGTCCCTCAAATTATTTCACAGTAGTCAACATTTTTATTGGGTGCTTTTTGTGTTCCAAGTATTGTTCTGACTCCTTTTTGTCATTTATTCTTAATAACTGAATATGAACTGGATCATTGCCCTATTCTTTCTAACTTATCAGAAAAACTCTCTTATCATTCCCTAGCCAGTGGTTTTCAGTGGCTGCATTTCTCAGTAGATCAAAGTCAGAGCTTTCATTCTGTAGGGTCCTTTACAAACTAAACCTTGTAAAAGGTATCTGTTCTTTCTCTTTCTTGAATCAAACTTACTCCTCTTCTGTTCATTTATTTATATCTGGTGCTTTAACGTCTAGATCCAGTACCTCCCTCCCACCTCTCTAGGTCCCTGAGTCCCTGACCGAATTTATGGTAGCTCTACCAGTAGTTTTTTTTTTTTTTCTTTTTCTGAACACCCATTGCACTCAAAGCATTTTGTATTTTGATACTTGATTATATTCAATTCATTTCTTTATAATATATTGTCTTTTGATCTGACAGGAGTGTCATGTGATTCCTATCTTACATAGCACCTGGCACAGTGCTGAGCATGTTGTAGTACTAAATACATTTTCTGTATAGAATGTGCACACTGATTATAAAGTTTGTCCAAACTTTTCCATCTTTAAGAAGAAAAACACGAAGGCCATTACTTTAATACTTCACATTACTTAAAGGTTTAGACCTAAAATAGCAACAAACCTGGAGGTTACACACGCACCCCAAAGTAATAAAGTAGAAACATTGGAAGTTACCCGTGTAATTACAGCAGTCTACAGAAAATAAGAGAGGCAATAATTGTGCAGGTTGTATGTTCCTTGAGGGCTCCATTTTAAGCAGAGCAGAAGGACTGGTAACTGTAAGCTCAGGAAAGAGAGGAGCAAAGAGTACAGGTAGTGGATGTGGAACAGAGATCAGTGGAGATCAACAAGTGTGGCAGTATCAAGTAGATCTGGTGTTGGATAAGACAGGAAGAACCAGAAAGTCAGGTGGGCACATTAGTGGAAGGCCAAAGAAGCCCTTGTCATGGGACATCCAGTTTGGGTGATAGTCACTGTGCCAGTTTTGATTTCTTTCCGTCGTTTTTTAACCCTGTAGCCATGGTTCCCTTATTAAAAATTCATCATCACGATTACTTTTAAAACAAATGAAATGACACAGACACTTGAATTAATGTGACACTGGCATTTTTCTTAGTCTTTTGTTCTAGAGCATATTTCTTGAGGTATAAGTGAGTTCCAGGCTCCTCTTTACAAAGAGCATGCACGCCTCAAAACACAGGACAGACTGCATTAGGGAGGATGTGGGAAGGGCAGAATCTCTGGAGACAGTAAATATTATGGACTATTTGTGCTCTCCCAAAATTCATGTGTGAGACCCTAATCCCCAAAGTGATGGTATTAGGAGGTGGGGATTTGCGAGGCAGTGACCTTATGAGTGTGGAGGAATGAGGGCGCTCAGGAAGAGAGCTACTCCTACCTCTCTCTGCCATGTGAGGATACAAGGAGATAGCTGTCTGCCAACCAGGAAGAGTGCCCTTACCAGACATAGGGTCTGCCAGCACCTTGACCTTGGACTTTCTAGCTTCCAGAAATGTGAGAAATACATTTCTGTTTAAGCCATTTAGTCTATGATACTTGTTACAGCAGCCCAAAGTGAGTAAGACAATAAACAGTTCTAATTCTTTCTTAAAAGTGGCCCTGGAGATGAATGAGAGCTGATTTAATAATTTTTCAAGCCTGCCATCCCTCCTAGTCTATTACTGTATTTCACCATTACCTGTATTTGAATATCCTGCCATTAGTCATTAATTAGTTATTAGCACCTTGAGTTATAGACACACAGACACCAAGTATAGAGTTTCACCCAATAGATTATAAATTTTGTGAAGGTGGGCACAACACTCACTCCTCAATGGAGAGACCAATGCCTTTGACACATAGCTGACATTCAATAAACATTTAATGAATGAAAACATTCCTGCCATACAGAAAATCTTCCACTACATAATGATATTGATGGAAAATATATTAACATTTAAATACATTTGCAGGCAGAGTCACTTTTTGCGAGAGTGGAAAGCTCTAGAACTTTCAGTAGTCTCCATTTGCATCACTGTGCACCCCACAAGCTTGTAAAGGCTGCAGTATGTAGATGGATTAATCTGGGCATTAAACTCAAGGTAATCATAAAGGTGGTAATGGAGTACAAGGTGATGGTTACACTTATTAAAACACAATCATGTAATTAAAATCATGTTAATTAAAACGCAATCCTTAGAGGTTGGTTTACGTGACATTTTGTTTACTGGAATACAAGGTAGTTGGGGTAGGTGGCCAAAATAATGTTTTATGCTGTTTTTCACTTAAAAACAATAGAAGGCTTTTTTGAAGGGAAGGAGAATGTAAATTTTTCCATGTGCAAATTTTACCTTATATTTGGAATATATATGTTTATAACAATTATTTGTGTTCCATTTTATAAGGGGAGTAGCTAATCTAAAATATAAACCATTTTTGTTCTAATAGTGCAATTTATTTCCCTTATTAGAATAATTGATGCTTAGAGCCTCAAATTCAAGAAAACATATTAATGAATAATTTATTGACTTCTGATTCTTATTTATGTGAGTAAAGCTGGAAGAGATAAAAGGCAAATCATGGGGAATTTTTCAGAAGAAGGTCATTTTAGCAAAATGTACTATCTCCTACTAAGAGATGGAAAAAAAATGCAAGGGAGTAGGAATACTGAAATGTGAGAAAAATATACGCTTAGATTACAATGTAGCTCAGAAAAGAGCACACTTTTTGATCTGCCTTGAGATTAAACAGTCCTATATCATTTTGTTGAATTTCCCTTTCTGCTTGAACCTCTCACTTCTTCCTCTGGAGGTATTAGTAGTCCCTCAATCCAGTCCCTTTTCTTTCTTTTTTCTCCATTCACATTTTTATTGGTATTATTGTTTTCAATCACAAACTTACAGAAAGTTGGAAGTACAGTAAAATAATTATTTTTAAATCATTGAAAATAAGTCCCTGAACTAACGCACCATCACCTGTGAATATTTCCATGTGTATTTATTTAAAATATTCTACACATTCACAATGTAACCATTACAGTCAAGAAATTAACCAATAATTTACTACCACTGAATTCTCAGATCCCTTTCAAGTCTTGCTAATTATCTCAATAATGTCCTTTATATTAACAGAATTGAGTTTCAAACCACAAGTTGCATTTATAATTTCTGTATTGGCTGGATAACGGCTCCAAAGTTAGCTGGTTCTAATCCCTGGAATCTGTACATGTTACCTTGTAAGGAAAAAGGGTTTTTGCAGATGTGATTAAATTAAGGTTCTTGACTTGGGAAGATTATCCTGGACTATCTGCGTAGGCTCTTAATCCAATCATAACTGCCATAAAAGAGAGGCAGAGGGAGATTTGACACACAGAGAGAGGAGAAGGATATGTGAAGATGGGGGTGGAGACTGCAGTGAGGAGACCATGAGACAAGGAAGCCTAGGAACACTAGCAGCCCCAGAAACTAGAAGCAAGGGAAGACTCCTCCCCAGAAGCCTTTGGAGGGGGTGGTCCTGCTGGCGCTTAATTTCAGACTGGTGGCCTCCAGAATGATCAGAGAATGAATTCCCATTGTTTTAATCTTCCAAGATTTTGGTAATTTGTTATGGCTTTCATAGGGAGATAATACAGATTTTGGTAGAGGAAATGGGGAAATAGCTTTGGAGTTAGATAGTGAATAAGGCTAGAAGAATTTTGAGAAATGTACTACAAAAAGTGTAGATTGCCTTAAAGAGACTGTTGGTAGCAATGTGGACATTAACTGGGCTTCTGGTGAGGATTCAGAAAGAAGTGAGGGGCATGGTAAGAGCACCTCGATCATCAGCATTTTGGAGAAAGCTGAGGCCTGTAGTCTGTCCGGTAACATTACATGGTTCCTTTTTAATATCACTGGACTCTTTCACGAAAGGTGCTGTGCTGCTTAGGTCCAATAAGAGGAAGACGAGCTGAATATTAGATTAGAATTACCTTATTATAAGATGTCAACAAGCATACTTTACACATCAGAGGAGCCCTGAAATTAAAGAGCCTGCAGTCTAATTTTCACTGTTCCACATATAAAATGAGAAATTTAAATAGAATATGTGGTGAATCAGCCTTATATTTTCCTCCTTCCTTTCGGATTGTCAAAATAGTGATGCGGTTAACAATTTAATGTCAAGCTATATAAAATGTTTTATTTTTTGCCTACAAATGTGGTTTATATTTCTATCAAATGTCACAGTTTTCTCATAAAAAGTATTTTATTTAATGAGCTTGTAAATATGATTGAACTGCTATTGAAAGAGATTCTTCTATATAAGAAGTTGTGTGACCTTGGGATGATATATCACCTTTCAGGGCCTTGTGAAAAGTGGCTGTTTGGCTCAGTTGGTTCCAGTGGCCGCCATCTAGCAAGGGCTTTCTTTTTTTTTTTTTTTTTTGAGACGAAGTCTCCCTCTGTCCCCCAGACTGGAGGTCAGTGGCATGATCTCGGCTCATTGCAAGCTCTGCCTCCCGGGTTCATGCCATTATCCTGTCTCAGCCTCCCAAGTAGCTGGGACTACAGGCACCCGTCACCATGCCTGGCTAATTTCTTGTATTTTTAGTAGAGATGGGGTTTCACTGTGTTAGCCAGGATGGTCTCCATCTCCTGACTTCATGATTTGCCTGCCTCGGGCCTCCCAAAGTGCTGGGATTACAGGCGTGAGCCAACGTGCCCAGCCTAGGAAGGGCTTTCTGTGATTCTGAGTATATAGAAATCAAAAGCTATTTTAGATTTCCATAAGGTTGATCAAAACTATAGGATGTTTTCTTTAAAATATATGAATTTACTTTGAAAAAGAATGCTCATTGTAGTACATTATGGATAAATGCAAATTCAACATTTGTTTACCTGGTTCTTTATCCAGTCATAAGGAAAAAAAGACAATTTGTCAGCAATGTTTAAATGTATGTGTCTTGGATCAATTTAAATGCTATAGATACTCTGGTTTTACAGAGAGCAAAGTAAACACTTGGAAGATGGCTATGGCATGGGATAATTCCCTTTTTGTAAAAACAGTTTTTACATCAAACTGTTTTACATCAAACTGTCTCTGTCTCATCAGAGAAGTATCAAAAGAGATAGAAATTATTTTAAAAAATGAACTAACTGGAAATTCTGATGTCGAAATGCACAATCACTGAAATGAAAAATTCACTAGACAGGCTTAACAGCAGAATCAGCCTGGCAGAAGTAATCAGCAAACTTGAATATCGACTTCATAAAGTTTACATAAACTTGATCAAGACTAGGCAATCTGAAACACAGAGGGCAAAGAAGAATGAAGAAAAATAAGCAGAGCCTCAGAGAACTGCACCACCATATGCATAATGGTAGTGCCAGAAAGAGAGGAGAGAAAAGAGCAGAGAAAATATCCAAAGAATCATGACCAAAAATTCCCCAAATTTGATCAAAAGCATCAATCTATACACCCAAGATCAAGGAACTCCAAGTAGGATGAGCACAAAGTGATCCATACCTAGAAACAGCATAGGAAAAGTGCTGAAAAACGAGAGAAAACATTGAATGCAGCAAGAGTAGAACAACTCATCATGTATAAGGAAATCCCCGATAAGATTAACAGCTGACTAATCTTCAGAATTGATTAGTGGAAGACAGAAAGTAATGGTATTAAATATTCCAAGTGCTGAAAGAGAGCTGTCAAACAAGATCTTATATTCAACAAAACTTTCAGAAATGAACATGAAGCAAAATATTCCTAGAAACAAAAACATAATTTTTGTGAGCAGACCCACCATGTGAGAAATACTAAAGGAAGTCATTCACACTGAAAGTAAGTAATCATACATGGTAATTTGAATCCACACACAAAAAAACAAAAAGCACTGGTAAAGATAATTATGTAATTAGAAAAGACAGTATACATGCACATTTCTTCTCCTTTTCTTAAATTATGTAAATAACTTGCATAAAATATATATGCATAATTGTATTATTCAGTCTACAACAAATAAATATGTAATTTGATAATAAAAACAAAGGAAGTGGGTAGGAGCAAAGCTGCCATGGAATAATGAAATGATGTCAGATAGTAACTTGAATCCTCAGGGGAAAAAAAGTGGACCTAAAATGGTAAGTAAGAAGACTATTATAACAAACTCTATAAATATACTTGCTTTGCTTTTATCCCTAAGTCTCCTTAGTAAATATAAAATTTTATAAAGTAAAATTATAAGAATTTATTTTGGTTTTGGTTTTATAACATGCATAGATGTTTATAACAATATCAAAAGAGGAAAGAGGGAAGAGAGCTATGTAGAAGTTACATTTCTGTATCTCACTGAAATTAAGTTAGTATAAATTTGAAGTAGATTGTGATAAACTATAATAAGTGTGGTAAGTCTTAGAGAAACCAATAAGGAATTCACTTAAAAATATATTGTGAGGCCAGATGTGGTAGCTCCTCTAACCCTTTGAGAGGCTAAGGCAAGACGGTGAACTGAGGCCAAGAGTTTGAGAAAAACTTGGGCAATAGCAAGTCCCCATTTTCTACAAAAAAAAAAAAAAATTAAAATTTGTTGGGTGTGGTGGTAGTCCCAGCTACTCCTGTAATCCAACCTACTCAGGAGGCTGAAGCAAGAGGATGGCTTGAGCTCAGGAATTTGAGGCTGCAGTGAGCAATGATTGTGCCACTGTCCTCCAGCTTAGGCAACCCTGTTTAAATATATATGTATATTAATATAGTAAATATAGTGAAAAAAATATATACATAGTGAAAAATTATTAAAGGAATTGAATTAAATAATGCTACACTCAAAAACATTAATGCAAAGTAAAGCAACTAAAATGGCAGATATAAATATAACTATACCAAATGATAACATTAAATGCAAATGGATTAAATAGTCCAATTTAAAGTCAGAGATTGCTGACAATCAATTGGGGTGGGCAGTAGGATTCAGCAATGTACTCTCTAGAGGACATACTTTATATTGAAAGATACAAATAGGTTTAAAGTAGAATAATGGTAAATGATATAACAAATGCAAACAGTAACTATAAGAAAACTTAAGTGGCTATATTTCTATCAGACACTGTGGTAGGATGACTGAATATTTCCCAGATTAGATGGGGAGATTTTGCTGGATTATCAAGTGAGTTTCATGTAGTAACAAGTCATTATGAGGGTACCAGGATGTCAAAGTGGTAAGTTGGAGATATGACAACAGAAGCAAGAGATTGTAGAGATATGAGGAAGGAATTACAAACCAAGAAATGCAGGCAGTTACTAGAAGTTTAAAAAAGGCAAGTAAACTAATTCTCTCAGAGTTTGCAGGGGAACCAGCCTACCAACATCTTGAATTTAGCTCATGAAACTGATTTTTGATTTCCGACTGCAGACAAGAGAAGTAAAAGAATGAATTGATATTTTAAGCCACAAAATCTTAAAAAATGTGTTATAATACCAATATAAAATTAAGACAGGCAGTTTAGATTATAAAAATAAAATGTTACCAAAGATAAGGAGGATTATTTTATATTGATAAAGGGTCAATCCATCAGAAAGATATAACAATTGTAAACATGTACACCTAACCATAGAGCCCTATAATACACAAAAGAAAAATGGATAAAAGTGAAAGAAAAAAATAGACAATTCAACGTGTCATAGACTTCAGTACTACACATTCAATAATGGATAGAACAAATAAGCAGAAGACCAACAAGAAAATATAAAACTTATACAAACTATAAACCAAATAGACTTCACATACACAGATAGAATACTCTACACAAAAGCAGCAGAATACCTATTCTTTTCAAGTGCACATGGAAGATCTTTCAGGATTCCATAGGCTAGGTTATAAAATCAATCTTAGAAAATTTAAAAGGATAGAAATAACAAAGCATATTCACCAAGCAGAATAGGGTGAATCTAGAATTCAGTGACAAAGAAATTTGAGAAACTCGCAAATATGTTGAAATCCAAGAACACACTGCTAAATAACCAGTGGGTAAAAGAAGAAATCACAAGGAGACTTAGAAAATGCTTTAAGGTAAATGAAAATAAATATACAACACACCAAAACTTAGTATGCAGCTAAAAACAGGCATACAGCTTAGTGGAAAATTCATAAGTGTAAAATACCATATTTTTTAAAAGTTTTTTACTTGATAGATCAATATTCCATCTTGAGACACTAAAAGAAGAGCAAATTGAACACAAAGCAAGCAGATTAAAAATAATAAATATTAGTGTTCAAATTAATGAAATAAAGAATAGTAAAACAATAGATAAAAATCAGTGAAACAAAAAGTTGGTTCTTTGAAAAAGACTAGTAAGTTTGAAGAACATTTTACTAGACTGATGAAACAAAGAGAGAGAGAGAGAGAAAGAGAAGAATTATGTTAATAACATCAGGAATGGAGGGGACATTACTGCTGAAATTAAAAGATTTAAAGAAATGTAGTAGTAACGACTTATCTGTGGGAGATATGTTCCAAAATCCCAAGTGGATGCTTGAAACCACAGATAATATTGAACTCTTTATGTACTATATTTTTTCCTTATACGTTCCTGTGATTTATCAATTTGGCTCAGCACGAGATTAACAATAACTAATAAAAACAGAATAATTATAGAAATACACTGTAACAAAAATATGCAAATATAGTTTGTTTCTCTCTCTCTCAAAATATCTTATTGTACTGTACTTGCCTTTGTTCTTCTTGTGATAATGCAAGATGATGAGCTGCCTACCCACTGAGAGAAAACGAGGTGAATGACTTGTGTGTTGTGGTGTGGCATAGTGTTAGGCTGCTACTGATCCTCTGGTAATGTTAGAAGGACCATGTGTTTTGGGTGATCTCAGATCATTGAGTCATGATAATATCAATGGTTGGATGTCAGGATGATCTGATAAGCAAGACAACTACTAATTGACTAATGTGTGGGTATAATATGCAGCACAGGGGATGATTTATGTCCTGGGATCAACTAGGTGTGACGCACATTTGTAGTCCCAGCTACTGGGGAGGCTAAGGTGGGAGGATCACTTGAGCCCAATAGTTCAAGGCTGCAGTGAGTTATGATTGCACTACTGCACTCCAGTGAGACCCTGTCTCTATTAAAAAAAAAAAGTGAGGCAGGATGACATGAGATTTTATCACACTACTTAGAATGGTGTGCAATGTAAAACTTATGAATTGTTTATTTCTGGCATTTTCTATTTAATATTTTTGGACTGCAATTTACTGCAGGTAACTGGAACTATGGAAAGTGAAATGACAAATAAGGGCAGGACTGCTGTACCATGAACAAACAACAAATTAGATAATTTAGATCAAGTGGGACAAAATGTATAGAAAGATACAAGCTCTCAAAACTGATGGAAGAAGAAATAAAAAATCAGAATAGACCTGAAACAAGTAAAGAGACTGAATAAATAGTCAAAATCCATCCAACAAAGAAAATTCTAATTCCAGATCCTCCATTAGTGAATTGTTCCAAACCTTTAAAGAAGAATTAACAGCAATCCTACACAAACTCTTCCAAAAAATAAAAGATGAGTGAACATATTCCAAGTTATTCTATGAGGCTAGTGTTACTCTGATACCAAACCCAGACAAAGAAATTACAAGACAGAAAACTAAAGATCAAGCTACCCATATAAATATAGGTACAAAATCCTCATAACATACCAGCCAACTGAATCCAGCAATATATAAGAGAATCAATTGCCATGACCAAGTGGCATTTATCACAGGAATGCAAAGATGGTTTAAACTCTAAGCATTAACTAATGCAATACACCATATGTTTTAGTCCACTCGGGCTGACATGACAAAATACCACAGACTGATTCACTTAAAAAACAGACATTTATTTTCTCACAGTTCTGAAAGCTAAAAGTCCATGATCAAGGTGCCAACAAATTCAGTTTCTGGTAAGGGCTCTCCTCCTGACTTGCAGTTGATCACCTTCTCACTGTATTCTCACATGGCTTTTCTCTGTGTATGCACAGAGAGAGAGAGAGAGAGAGAGAGAGAGAGAGATTTCTATTGTCTCTTCCTCTTAGAAGGACACCAGTACTGGGGGTTTACAACCCCACCCTTATGCCTTCATTTAACCTTAATTACCTCCTTAAAGGCTCTATCTCCTTAAAAAAGAAAAAAGCAACAACAACAGTTAAAAAACTAGGAATAGACAGGAATTGACTCAATATCATAATAAGCATTTACAAAATACAGCCAACATCAAACCCAATGATGAAAGACTGAAATCTTCCCCCTAAGATCAGGAACAAGACAAAAATATATACTCTTGTCACTTCTATTCCACATTTTACTTGAGGTTCTATTCTGGACAATTAGGAAAGAAAATAAAATAACAAAGCATATAGATAAGAAAGGAGGAAGTAAAACTATATTAGCAGATCACATGATCTTGTTCATAGAAAATCATAAAGAAATCTACTAAAAAACACTGGAACTATCATGCATATTCAATAAGGACGCAGGATTGAAGATCAAGATCGAAAATTTTATTTCTATATATTATTAATAAAATCCAATATGATGGGAATTATTGAGAGTTGATTTGTGTATGACAAAAATGATATACTGAAATTCTAATTTCTGAAACCTATGCATGTGACCATATATGGAACTGGGGTCTTTGAAAATATAATTAAAATGTAAGTTGAGATCCTGCTGAAGAAGGATGAGCCCTTAATTCAATATAACTGGTGTCCTTATAAATAAGAGTAGAAGAGACATGGATATATACACACATAAACAGTGGAACACCACATGAAGACACATAGACACGTGCACACACACACACACACACACACGATTGCCATGTGACAATGGAGGCAGAGATTGGAGTTGTGCAGCTTCATGCCCAGGAACTCCAAACTTTCCTATGAATCATTTAGAAACTACCAGTGAAAGTATGGCCCTGTTTACACCTTGATTTCAGACTTCTCTTATTTAGGACTGTGAGAGAATAAATTTCTGTGGTTTTAAGTCTCTCAGTTTTGGTTATTTATTATGGCAGCCCTAATACAGATAACGCAAGACTACTATACTCTCCAAAGATAGATCAATATGTTCCCCTATCAGAATCTAAGCTGGTGCTTTGTTATTTTTCTAGAAATGGACAAGCTGATCCTCAAATTTATACACAAATGCAAGGGACCCAGAATAGCCAGAATGATCTTAAAAAAGAATAACAAAATTAGAGATCTTATCTATGCTTATTTTGAAACCTACTGCAAAGCTACAGTAATCAAGACATGCAGGCACAAGAATAGACATAAATCAATGGACTAGGGTTGAAATCTTACAAACAAACATATATTTACATTCAGCTGATGTTCTGGCAAGAGTTCCAGGACAATTCAATGGGGAAAGGAAAGTCTTTGCAATAAATAATGGTAATGTTAACATTTATGCAAAAGAATGAATCTATATTTCTCCGTCATGCCGTCCAAAAAAGTGAATCAAAATGGTGCAAAGACCTAAATTTAAAGCTAAAACAATGAAACTCTTTGAGGATAACATAGGCATCACTTTGTGACCTTAGGTTAGACAATGGTTTCTTTGGTATCATGACAAAAACATAAGTGATGAAAACAAAACAAACAAAGAAAAACACAAATT
The DNA here is from genome assembly GCF_000951045.1 of Mandrillus leucophaeus. Taxonomy (NCBI): domain Eukaryota; kingdom Metazoa; phylum Chordata; class Mammalia; order Primates; family Cercopithecidae; genus Mandrillus; species Mandrillus leucophaeus. Next base: position 1,305,724 of record NW_012108142.1, on the reverse strand, counting down.
GGGCTTGATTTAAAAATTATGCTTCAAAGGACAGTATCAGAAGTGTGAAAAGACAACCTACAGTTTAGGAGAAAATGTGTGCAAATTATATATCTGATAAGAGACTTGTTTGTAGAATATATAAAGAGCACCTACAACCCAATAACATAAAGACAAACACACCAATTTAAAAATGGGCCAAGGATTTGAATACACATTATCCAAACAGGATCTACAGTTGGCCAATAAACACACAGAAGATGTACAATGTCATCAGTCATAAGGAAATGAGAATCAAAACAATGAGATGCTATTTTTATACCTATTGGGATGGCCATAATAAAAAAACGACCAGCAAAAAGCAACTGTCAGTGAAGAAGTGGACAAATTTTGAACACTCATGCACTGCTGGTAAAAGTGTAAAATGGAGCAGCCACTTTGGAAAACAGTTTAGCAATTCATAAAATCTTAAAAATGCAGTTAACGCATGACCCAGGATTTATACTCCAGGAGAACTGCAACATATGTCCACACAAAAACTTATACCTGAATATTCATAGCAGCATTATTTGTAATAGCAAAAAGTAGAAACAACCCAAATGCCCATTAACTGATAATTGGATAAAATTAAATATGGTAGATTCATATGGTGTAATGTTATTTAGCAATGAAAATGGAGTAATGATAGAGGCTGCAACATGCATGAACTTTTAAAACATTACGCCAAGTGAAAGAAGTCAGTCCCAAAAGACCCATACTGTATGATACCAGTGATTCAAAATGTCCATAATAGGTGACTCTACTGAGACAGAAAGTAGATCAGTGGTTACTTAGAACTAGGGGCATCGGGAGAAATGAGGAATGACTGTTAATGGACAAAAGGTTTCCTTTTGGGGTGATGAGAATGTTCTAAAATGAACTGTTGTGATAGTTGCACAACTCTCTGAAAATACCAAATATTGAATTGTCAAAGATTAAATAGTATTGCATGTAAACTGTATTTCAATAAAGGTGTTATAATGAATGAGACCATTTAGGGATATTCTAGGTTAAAAAAAAGTTGAATTCAAATGATAGTAGTGGATCTGGAGAGGCGTAGAAAGATTCAAGATATACTTGGAATGTAACTGATTGGGAGTGGTGCAGGAAAGTATAAAATTAATGCTTCTATGTTTCTGCCTAGGAGAACACAAGGATTTGGGAGAAAGATGAGAAGTTCAAATCAGGTTTATGATGATTTTGAAGTGCCTATAAAACAAAGTATTGAACTTTTTTATTATTTGAAATGGTCAATTCTTATCCTCTGCTTTGGCAATTATTTCACATAATGGGCCAGAGCCCATCTCCCATTATGGGATGCCCCTCTCACAGATAAGGCCCAGGTTTCATACATGACCTAGATTTTTTATTAACTTTCATTTCAGGTTCAGGGATAAATATGCAGGTTTGTTATATAGGCAAATTGCATGTCACAGGGGTTTGATTTACAGATTATTTTGCTACCCAGGTAATAAGGGTAGTGCCCAATAGGTAGTTTTTTGATCCTCACCCATCTCCCTCCCTTTACCATCAAGCAGGCCCAAGCACCTGTTGTTCCCTTCTTTGTGTGCACATGTACTCAGTTTTTAGCTCCCATTTATAAGTAAGAACATGTGGTGTTTGGCTTTCTGTTCCTGTTCTAGTTGGCTTAGGATAATGGCCTCCAGCTCTATCCATGTTGCTACAAAGGATATCATCTCATTCTTCTTTATGGCTGCATAGTATTTCATAGTGTATATGTACCACATTTTCTTTATCCAGTCTACAGTTGATGGGCATTTAGGTTGATTCCATGTCTTTGCTATTGTGAATACTGCTGTGATGAACATGCATGTGCATATCTCTTTATGGTAGAATGATTTATATTTCTTTGGGTATATACTGAATAATGGAATTGCTAGGTAGAATGGTAATTCTGCTTTGAGTTCTGTGAGAAATTGCCAAACTGTTTTCCACATTTGCTGAACTAATTTGAATTCCCACCAGCAGTGTATAAGTGTTCCCTTTTTTCCCACAACTTCACTAGCATCTGTTATTTTTTGACTTTTTAATGATAGCCATTCTGACTAGCATGAGAGAGTATCTCATTGTGGTTTTGACTTGCATTTTGCTAATGATTACTAATGTGGAGCATTTTTTTCATATGCTTGTTGGCTATGTATCTCTTCTCTTCCAGGGTTTTTATAATTTTAGGTTGTTCATTTAAGCCTTTAATCCATCTTGAATTAATTTTGGGTTATAGTGTAAGGAAGGGGTCCAGTTTCAATATTCTGCATATGTCTAGTCAATTATCCCAGCACCATTCATTGACTAGAGAGGCCTTTTTCCCATTGATTGTTTTGTTGACTGTCAAAAATCAGATGGTTTTACGTGTGGGGCATTATTTCTGGCCTCTCCATTGTGTTCCATTAGTCTATGTGTCTGTTTTGCAACAGTACCATGCTGTTTTGGTTACTGTAGCCTTGTACTGTAGTTTGAAGCCAGGTAATGTGATGCCTCCTGCTTTGTTCTTTTTGCTTAGGATTGCCTTGGCTATTCAGGCTTTCTTTTGGTACCATATGAATTTTAAAACAATTTTTTTTCTAATTCTGTGAATAATTTCATTGGTAATTTGATAGGAATATCACTGAATCTGCAATTGCTTTGAGCAGTATGGCCATTTAAAAAATATTGATTCTTCCTATCCATGAGCATGGGAAGATTTTTATTTGTTTGTGTCATCTTCGATTTTTTGTGCAGTGTTTTGCATTTCTCATTGTAGAGATTTTTTTTTTCCTCCCTGATTAGCTGTATTCCTAGGTATTTTATTCTTTTTGTGGGTAAAGTGAGTCAGATTACATTCTTGATTTAGCTCTCAGCTTAGATGTTGTTGGTGTATAGGAATGCAATTGATTTTTGTATGTTGGTTTTGTGTCCTGAAACTTCACGGAAGCGGTTTATCAGATCTCAGAGCTTTCACACAGAGACTGTGGGTTTTTCTAGGTATAGAATCATATTGTCTGAAAACAGGGATAGTTTGATTTCCTCTCTTCTTATTTGGATGCCTTTTATTTTTTTTTTCTCTTGCCTTATTGTTCTGGCCAGGACTTTCAGCACTGTATCAAATAGGAGTGGTGACAGAAAGTATCTTTGTCTTATTCTGATTTTTAAGGAGAATGCTTCTAGGTTTTTTTCATTCAGCATAATGTTGGCTGTGGGGTTGTCATAGATGGCCCATATTATTTGAGGTATAGTCCTTCAGTACCTAATTTATTGAGAATTTTTAACATGAAGAGATGTTGAATTTTATCAAAAATCTTTTCTGCATCTATTGAGATAATTATGTAATTTTTGTTTTTAGTTCTTTTTATGTCATTAATCACATTTACTGATATGCATATGCTGAACCAACATTGCATCCCAGGGATAAAGCCTACTTGATTGTCATGAATTAACTTTTTGATGTGCTGCTGGATATGGATTGCTAGTATTTTGTTGAAGATTGTTTCATTTATGTTCATTGAGTTTTCTCTTTTCTATTAAATTTCTATTGTCTGAAGTTGTCTGTTTTTCATTGTGTCTCTGCCAGATTTGGTGACAGCATGATTCTGGCCTCACAGAATCAATTAGAGAGGAGTCTCTTCTCCTCAGATTTTTGGAATACTTTGAGTAGGTGTGGTTCCAACTCTTCTTTATACATCTGATAGTATTTGGCTCTGAACCTGCCTAGTCCAGGGCTTTCCTGATTGGCAGACTTATTACTGATTCAGTTTCAGAACTTGTTATTGATATGTTCAGGGTTTCATCCCTCTTGGTTCAACCTTGGGAGGTGGTATATTTCCAGAAGTTTATTGATTTCTTCTAGGTTTTCTAGTTTGTGTGCATAGAGGTATCACAGTACACCCCGAGGGGTTTTTGTATTTCTTTGTGGTCAGTGGTAACATGTGCTTTGTGATTTCTGATTATGTTTATTTGGTTTTTCTCTCTTTTTTCTCTATTTTTCTAGCTAACGGTCTATCTTTCTCATTAATTCTTTCAAAGAACAAATTCCTGGATTCATTGGTCTTTTTTTTTTCTTTTTTTTTTCACGTATCAATTTCCTTCAGTTCTTCTCTGATTTTGTTTATTTCTTATCTTCTGCTGGCTTTGGGGTTGGCTTCCTCTTGTTTCTCTAGTTCCTCTAGTTGTGATGTTAGGTTATTAAATTGAGATCTTTCTAACTTTTTGATGTAGACATTTAGTGTTATAAACTTCCCTCCTACAATGTGTTAGCTGTGTCCCAGATTTTCTAGTATGTTGTATATCTGTTCTCACTAGTTTCAAAGAATTTCTTGATTTATGCCTTAATTTTATTATTTACCTAGAAGTCATTCACAAGCAGGTTGTTTAACTTCCACGTAATTGTATGGTTTTGCATTTGTTTAAATGCAAATATAATTGTATGGTATAAAAATCAGTACTATTAGTAGTATTGTACTGTGGTCTGAGAGTATGCATAGTGTGGTTTTAGTTTTTTAAAAACTTTGCTAAGAAGTATTTTATGTCCAGTCATGTGGTGAGTTTTAAAGTATGCGGATATGCAGATGAGAATAACGTATATTCTGTTGTTTTGGGGTGGAGAGTTCTGTAGGTATTTATTAGGTCCATTAGGTCAAGTGTCAAGCTCAGGTTTTGAATGTGTTAGTTTTCTGCCTCCATGATCTGTTAATAATGTCAGTGGGGTGTTGAAGTCTTCCACTACTGTTGTATGGTTATCTAAGTTTCTTTGTAGGTCTCTAAGAATTTGTTTTATAAATCTGAGTGCATCAGTCCTGGGTGCATATACATTTAGGATAGTTGGGTCTTGTTAAATTAAGCTCTTTACAATTAAATCATACCCTTCTTTTTCTTTTTTGATCTTTGTTTAGAGTCTGTTTTGTCTAAAATTAGAATAGCAACCCCTACTTTTTTCTGTGTTCCATTTGCTTGGTAGGATTTTCTCTATCCTTTTACTTGAGTCTAAGAGTGTCATACAGGTGAGATGGGTCTCTTAAAGACAGCATATGTCTTTATCCAACTTGCCACCCTATGTCTTTTAATTGGGGCATTTAGCCTGTTTACATTCAAGGTTAGTATTGATAAGTGAGGATTTGATCCTGTCATGTTGTTAGCTGACTACTATGCAGACTTGTTTGTGTGTTTGCTTTGTAGTGTCACTAGTCTATGTACTTAACTGTGTTTTCAAGTAGCTGGTAGTTGTCCTTCCTTTCCATATTTAGCACTCCATTTAGGATCATTTGTAAGGCAGGTCTGGTATTAACACATTCCCTTAGCATTTGCTTGTCTTTAAAGGATCTTATTTCTCCTTCATTATGAAACTTACTTTGGCTGGATATGAAATTCTCATTTGGAAATTCTTTCTTTAACAATGCTGAATATAGATCCCTAATCTCTTCTAGCTTGTAGAGTATCTGCTAAAAAGTCCACTGTTAGCCTAATGGAGTTTCTTTTGTAGGTTGCCTGCCTCTTCTTTCTAACTGTCTTTAACCTTTTTTCTTTCATTTCTACCTTAGAGAATCTGATGACTGTTTGTCTTGGGCATGGCATTCTTGTTAAGTATTTTACAGAGGTTCTGTGCATTTCCTCAATTTAAATGTTGGCCTCTCTAGTGAGGGTGTGGAAATTTTCAGACTATAGCCTGAAATACTTGTTCCAAGTTGCTTGCTTTCTCCCTGTCTTTCAGGAATTCCAATGAGTTATAGATTTTATCTCTTTATACAATCTCATATTTCTCAGAGATTTTGTTCATTCTTTATTTTTAAATTTTTGTTTGAGTGAATTATTTCAGAGAACTGATTTCTTAGCTTTGAGATTCTTTCCTCAGCTTGGTTAATTTTGCTCTCAATACTTGTGATGGTATTCTGAAATTATTGCAGTGAATTTTTCCGCTCTATAAGATCAGTTTGGTTTTCTTACAATGGCCATTTCGTCTTTCGCCTCCTGTATTGTTTTATTGTATTTCTTAGAATCATTGGATTGGATTTCAACTTTCTTCTGAATCTCCATGATCTTCATACTTACTAATATTCTAAATTATATTTCTGTCATTTCAGCCATTTCAGCCTGGTTAAGAACTATGTCTGGGAACTAGTGTGGTTATTTGAAGATAAGAAGACACTCTGACTTTTTGAGTTGCCAAAGTTATTGCACTGGCTCTTTCTCATCCATGAGTAGATGTTCCTTCAGTTCTTGAAGTTGCTGGCCTTTGGATGTATTTTTTTTCTTTTATCTTCTTTGACATCCTTGGGGATTTGATTGTGATATAAGGTGGGTTCAGTAGACTGGCTTCATTTCTTGAAGATTTCAGGGGGCCAAGGCTAAGCTCAACACTGGTTGGAAGGGTCCTCTAAATCTTGGGGGCTGGTATCAGGCCCCCAACTTTGTTCTCCGGCCCCTTGAGGTTAGAAACCTGCTACGCTGGAGGGATTGAGGTGTTTCTGGACCACTGTCCAAACCATGACAATGGGTGTTGCCAGACAAAGTGCTTTGTTGGGTGGTGGTAGCGGGACTTACGCTTGTTCACTTGTGCCAGCAGTTGCAGCAGCACAGTGTGGTGCATGCTCATAGGCTGGGTCTGGGCTGCTGCAGGCACAGGGCTTCTGGTGGCTGTGAGGTTTTTCACAGCACCAGCAGTTGTAGTCCATCAGGGGGCTGTTGAGGGCAGGCACCCGGTGTCCATGTGCATGTTTGCACTGGTGGCAGTGTTGGTGCAGCATTGGGGAGCTGACCAGTGTGGGGCTGGTGGCCTCTGTGCATGTATTCACACTGGCAGTGGTGGTGGTGTGGGGCCAGTGGGTGGGCCATTGGTGCATGACCTAGATTTTACCAGTCAGAGACACTTGCTCTGGAATTGGAGAAGGAAACTGGTGATATGCAGAAGGAAGGCTACATGAAGTCTATGTTAAGGCAAGCAGTAGCCATGAGCAACAGCAGAAATTGGATCTGGATTACAGAGCCTCTGGCTCCTGAAGGTTCAGCAATAGGTCTCCAGAGGTATGAATGCAAATGGTGGTACAAACTGAAGGATCTATGCCTAGTGATAATAGCTGTGGTATTTTTATAGGCTCACTTTTGCACTGTGATTGGGAAAGACTTCTTTGTAATAATTATGTCATCTTGGAGCATGCATCTCCAGTCCTTTCAAGAGATTCTGGGCATCACCCCAAATCCCTTTAATAAAATATTTTTCTATTTAAATTAGGTAGATATAGTTTATGTTGCTTTCACCCATGAGAAAGCCGAATGATACAATATCCAATAAGAGATGCTGAATAGACTAATAGATTTTGGGAGAGAGACCTAAGCTGAAGATTGGTTTTCAGTAGTTATCAATGACACAAGAATGGATGGGTACACACAATATGAATGTTCTTAATGCTACTGAATTATATTTTGAAAAGTGGTTAAAATGATAAATACTATGGTGTGTGTGTGTGTGTGTGTGTGTGCATGTCTGTGTGTATTTCCACAATAATAGGGAAAAGAATGCATAGGAAAGTTAAAGGCAACAGTATGAAAGGAAAGGATAATATAAGAAATAACCTAAACATTTGAGCCTTAAAGGGTAAAAGAACAGAAGAAGATGTTCCTAAAGAGGAATTAAAATAACACATTATATTCAACTCTTCACACAGTAATTGGCACTTGATAGTTTGGATCAAGTAAACCACATATTTACTTTACATGCCACCAAAAGCAATTGACTACTTTCTGAAACACTTCCGTTAACATACATCTGTTAACATACCATTTAATTCAATTTTTTTTCTTTCAAGTAAGATTTGTTATTTTGGATGATGGATTTTGGTCATGTTTATTGACAGGTATTATCAACAACCTTTACTACTATTGGATTTCTTCACCTTTATTTACTTAATAATGTCAACTCTGCTAGGTTAAAAATAAAAATAACAATAGACTTGATCTTTATGTTTTTTTCATTACCTTTGCTTGATCCTTAGAAGTGGCAGAGGTGAACATATTTATGATAAAGATAAAGATTAAGCTAGAGAGGGATTATGGCATTTATAGTTAGACTTTCTGTTACTTTTAATTTTTTTAGACTTGGAATTATAATCACTAATTGTGACAGAATAGCCTAAAATGTCATATGCATAGAGTCATATATATATACTATGTATACTGTTATATATAGTTTATATATAATATATAGTATATATACTATATATTAATATTTTATATGTAATATATAGTATAGTATATATACAGTATAATACAATATACTATATATTATATAGACACTATATATCCAATAGTACTTATATATTATATATAATACATATGCAACACATATATATGTATACATATATATACTACGGCATGTGTTATATAGTTATGATATACCATATATATTACATATGCTATAGTATATATACTATACATACATACACTCTATAGTGTATACATACTATATAGTATATATAGAACATATACAATTATATATTACATAGTGTATATGTACATTATATATAATATAGTATATAGAATACGTAGTGTGTGTATGCATATATTATACACATACACACACAGACAAAAACATGAGTGAACTTCAAGAAGTTTGTGGAAAATGGAATTTAGAGATAAAATTTTAAAAATGTAAACTATATTTTTAAACATAAGTTCCATCAAGAACATTTTTGTAAGCTGTGATTACCAGTCATTTAATCCATTCCTAAAAAGCTGAGGGTCCTTGGAATTTAACCATTTCAATAGAATCTTTTTTACATTATTAAGAAGAAAAATCGGTACTCTTTCCAGAATTTTTTAGATTAGAAAACAAAAAGGAAGCCAAAAAGTGCCAAATCAGGACTGTAAAATGAATGCCTAATGATTTTCCACCGAAACTCTTGCAAAACAGCCCTTGTTTGATGAGAGGAACGAACAGGAGCATTGCTGTGTTGGAGGAAGACTCTGGTGTTTTTATGCTAAAGCTTTGGCTAACTTTTTCAGAAACTCTCCTAATAACCAGATGCTATTGTTTTTTTTTTATCCTTCAGAAAGTAAACAAGCAAAATGTCTTGAGTACCCATCAAAACTGTTGCCATGACTTTTGCTCTTTATTGGTGTCCTTTTGCTCTGAGTGGACCACTTCTACCTCCTAGTAACCATTGCTTTGATTGTGTTTTGTCTTCAGGATTTTACTGGCAAAGCAATGCTTTATCTACTTTTACAATTCCTCAGAGGAGTGCTTTAGGATCTTGATCCTGCTTTCCTAAAATTTTCATCGTAAGCTCTGCTGTTGTCTGCAGTCGATCTGGGAATAACAGTTTGAGTACCTATCGAGTGGAAAGTTTGCTCAACTTTAATTTTTTACTTATAATTTTGTAAGCTGAACCTTTTAAAATGTCTATGATTTCTGCTGTAATCATCAGTTCTCTTCAATTAGAACATAAACTTTTTTTTTAAAACTCACAAATTGATGTAAATAGTCTGCCATAGCAGGCTTCATCTTCAACATCATCTTGTCCCTTAAAGTGAGTTATCTATTTGTAAACCACTGATTTCTTTGGGGCATTGTATTAGTCCATTCTCACACTGCTAATGAAGACATACCCAAGACTGGGTAAATTTATAAAGGAAAGAGGTGTTTTCTTTTCTTTTTTTTTTTTTTTTTTTGTTGTTGTTGTCTTTGTTTTTGTTTTTTTTGAGATGGAGTCTTGCTCTGTTGGCCAGGCTGGAGTGCAGTGGTGTGATCTTGGCTCACTGCAATCCCCACCTACTGGTTTCAAGTGATTCTCCTGCCTCAGCCTCCTGAGTAGCTGGGATTATAGATGTCTGCACCAAACCTGGCTAATTTTGGTATTTTTAGTAGAGATGGGGTTTTACCATTTTGGCCAGGCTGGTGTTGAACTCCTGACCTCAGGTGATCTGCTTGCCTCAGCCTGTTAACGTGCTGGGATTACAGGTGTGAGCCACTTCTCCCAGCTGGAAAGAGGTTTAATTGACTCACATTTCAGCAGGGCTTGGAAGGCCTCAGGAAATTTACAATCATGGTGGAAGGGAAAGCCGACATGCCCTTCTTCACATGGCAGCAGCAAGGAGAAGTGCAGACTGAAGTGGAAGAAAGGCCCTTAAAAAACCATCAGATCTCATGAGAACTCACTCACTATCACAAGAACAGCATGAAGTTTACCACCCCCATTATTCAATTACCTCCAACTGGGTCCCTCCCATGACACATGGGGATTATCGGAACTACAATTCAAGATGACATTTGGGCATTTGGGTGGGGACACAGCCAAACCATATAATCCCACCCCTGGCCCCTCTCAAATCTCATGTCCTCACATTTCAAAACACAAAAATGCCTTCCCAACAGTTCCCCAAACTCTTAACTCATTTCAGCATTAACTCAAAAGTCCAAGTCCAAAGTCTCATCTGAGATAAGGCAAGTCCCTTGTACCTATAAGCCTGTAAACTCAAAAGCAAGTTAGTTACTTCCTAGATACAGTGAGGATACAGGTATGGGTTAAATACACCCATTCAAAATGGGGAAATCGACCAAAACAAAGGGGCTACAGGCCCCATGCAAGTCCAAAATCAAATAGGGCAGTCATTAAACCTTAATGTTCCAGAATGATCTCCTTTGATTCTGTGTCTCACATCCAGGTCATGCTGATGCAAGAAGTGGGCTCCCATGGCCTTGGACAGCTCCACCCCTGTGGCTCTGCAGCATATAGCACCCCCGGCTGCCTTCATGACTAGAGTTGAGTGTCTGCTGCTTTTCCAGGTACATGATGCAAGCTGCTGGTAGCTCTACTGTTCTGGGGTTTGGAGCTCTTTTCACAGTTCCACTAGGCAGTGCCATAGTGGGGACTATGTAGGGAGGCCCCAACCCCACATTTCTCTTCTGCACTGCCCTAGGAGAGGTTCTCCATGAAGACCCTGCCTGGTCATCCAGGCATTTCCATACATTCTCTGAAATCTAGGCAGAGGTTTCCAAACTTCATTTCTTGACTTTCGTGTACCTTTAGGCTCAACACCACATGGAAGGTGCCAGGGCTTGGGGCTTGCACCCTCTGAAGCCATGGTCTGAACTGTACTTTAGCTCCTTTTACCCATGCTGGAGCAGCTGAGATGCAGGGCACCAAGTCCCTAGGCTGCACACAGCATAGGGGTCCTAGGCCCAGCCCAGAAAACCATTTTTTCCTCCTAGGCTTCTGGGCCTATGATGGGAGAGGCTGCCATGAAGGTCTCTGACATGCCCTGGAGACATTTTCCCCATTGTCTTGGTGATTAACATTCATCTCCTTGTTATTTATGCAAATATCTGTAGCAGGCTTGAATTTCTTCTCAGAAAAAATTTTTTTTCTTTTTTATTGAATCATCAGGCTGCACATTTTCTGAACTTTTATGTTTTGCTTCCCTTTTAAAGATAAGTTCAAATTCCAAACCATATCTTTGTAAATAGATAAAACTATATGCTTTCAATGCACTCAAGTTACCTCTTGAATGCTTTGCTGCTTAGAAATTTCTTCCACCAGATACACTAAATTATCTCTCTCAAGTTCAAATTTCCACAGATCTCTAGGGCAGGGGGAAAAAATGCCACCACTCTCTTTGCTAAAACACAGCAAGAGTCACCTTTATTCTGTTTTCCAGCAATTTCCTCATCTCCATCTGAGACCACATCATCCTGGACTTCTTTGTCCATATCACAATCAGTATGTTGTTGAAAGCCATTCAACAAGTCTCTAGGAAGTTCCACACTTTCCCACATCTTCCTGTCTTCTTCTGAGCCCTCCAACCTATTCCAACCTCTGCCTGTTACCCAGTCCTAAAGGCACTTCTGCATTTTTGGGTATCTTTACAGCAGTGCCCCCTCTCTATGGCACCAATTGAGTGTTCTCATGCTGCTACTAAAGACATAACCAGGACTGAGTAATTTATAAAGGAAAGAGGTTTAAGTGACTCACAGTTCAACAGGGCTGAGGAGACCTCAGGAAACTTACAATCATGGTGGAAGGGGAAGCAAACACATCCTTCTTCACATGGCAGCGCAATGAGAAGTGCAGAACAAAGCGGGATCAACACCCCTGATAAAACTATCGGATCTCATGAGAACTCACTATCATAAGAACAATGTGGAAGTAACTGCCCCCATGATTCAATTACCTCTCACAGGGTCCCTCCCATGACACGTGGGGATCATGGGAACTGCAGTTCGAGATGAGATTTGGCTGGGGACACAGCCCAAATCATATCAGGCATTGTCCCCATAAACTTTTCATAAAACGTCATCAATGATTTCACCATTTTTCCAAAACATCAGTGATTTCACCATTCTTCCACCGAAGCTTCACCAGAAATTTGATGTTTGTTCTTGCTTCAGTTTATAGAATTCTTGTTGCTCTGATCGAGCTCTTTTCAAACTGATGTCATATTCTTCTCAGTGCCTCAAACTGGATCTTGTTTAGACATATTATAACAAGTTAGCATAAGTTTATTTTGATACAAAAGAAATTTGAAATCCATGTAGTTTTAATATGCGTTTTTTGGAAACAGGATATTCATCTGGTTTGTACATTGCATTTCAGTTTTATATTTTATTTTATAATACTAGTTATGATAGATTATATCTATGCAAAATCACCTTAAAAAGTGAATAGTTCATGAAACAAGAATAACAAATCCAAAGAAAAGATCATGTATTAATTAGAGTGCGAATTGGTCAGTAAAAGTGGCTTAGTAAACAAAAATCAGATTGACAGAATATTTTACCATGTCCTTGTGGAGGAATTAGGTTTATCAGGATAGCTTGGTTGATGATAACTAGGAAATTAATCCAACTGGTCAACTCAGCAAGCTTGTACTTCTAATTTTACCCAACTAGTATATTTGCCCATGAATCAGCATATTTGAGAAAATTTCCTGATCAGTGAACAAGAACTTGTTTTTGTATATAAAGTCTACAGCTTTATTTTACATTGTAGATAAAGTAGCATTTGTATTGTACTTAAAGAAAAAATTTAAACATCGTTTCTTTAAATGTCATGATTACTCACTGATTATTAGGGAAAATACAAATCAAAACCACAATGCACTATCACCTCAAAACCATTAGGACGGCAAACATAAAAAAAAAATAACAAATGTTAGTAAGAATGTGGAAGAAATTGAAACTCTTGTGAATTTTTGATGGGAATGCTAAATGATATAGCCACTATGAAAGACAGTATAGCAGTTTCTCAAAATATTAAAAATAGAATTACCATATGTTTCAGCAAGTATACCTCTGGGTATATATCCAAAAGAATTGAAAGCAGAGCCTCAAAGAGATATTTGCATACTCATGTTCATAACAGCATTATTCACAATAGCCAAAAGGTGGAGGTCACCCAAGTGAACATTGATGAATGGATGAACGAAATAAGATAGAATTTTCCAGAGAAAAAGAAAAAGCTGGAGATATATATATACACACACACACACACATATATATATATACACACACACACACGTATATATATACACACGTGTATATATGTATATATGGGGAGTTGCTCGTTCAGTGGGCATAGAGTTTCATTCTTGAAAGCTAAAAAGGTTCTGGAGATTGATTGCACAGCAATGTAAATATACTTTAAATTACTGAACTGTACCCTTAAAAATGGTTAAGATGGTATCTTTTAAAGTTTTGTTTTTTTAAATCACATTTTAAAAATCCAGGGCTGGAAGAGACATTGTAAGCAAAGAAGACAGTCCTGAGAATCCAAAGACCTTTCTCTGCCACCAGTTAGAGTGGAAAAGACCTTACAGAAAAGATAACATCTTTTCACAAAGAATGAATAGATAAGACTCAAGAGTCAAATGACTAAATGTAGTTGAACAACTGAACCAGAACCCATTTTTTTCTGAGTGCTAGTCCAGGACTTTGTTTCACACACTGCTGTCCTCTTAAGCCTTCAATAATACACAGATCCTCTTTGAGGTGCAAAATTCATGACCTACAGAAGTTTACAAAATGTAATAGGTTCCCTTGTTTGGGACAGAGTGAGAATTATAAATTCACAAGTCAATGATATTAAAGAGAAATTGCAGAGTGACTTTAAAAATAATGAAGATGGTAAATTGTATAATATATGTGTGTTTTACCACATTTTTAAAAGTCAAAACATGCTTTTGATAAAGGATTGAAGATTAGTGTTCTGAAATGCTGAATTTTTAATAGTCACTAGTAGAGTACAGTTTATACTTATTTGTTTTGACTTGTTATCCTTGGTTAATTGTTGCTAGTGTTGGTGGTTGATAGTGATAATGAGATTTTCACATGAATTTTACACTGCGCCACTTGTCCTGAGTGTGGAAATATCAACATTGGTCTGGATTGTGTTTAAATTTTGAAACTGTTGAAAGCTCATTATTCAATTTAAAGTATGTAAACAGCTGCTGCCATGAGATAACAGATTATGCTTTTGGTTAAAATTCTGGGAATCACCCACCAGTTTTTGTTTACTTTTTAATAACCAGAGGCTTATATTTAAAATAGACAAAAAATTAGCAAGTGCATTTTAAATTTAGTAAATTTAGAAGTAACCAACGACAAGTACAATTATGAACTCATACTGTCTCCACTACTAGACATGTTTTATGACTGTCTGAAAGTATCTAAAACAGATTTTGGGAGTTTTCATATAAATTATATTTCTGTTTTAGCAATCAGTCATGGTAATAAAACAATTTGAGGACAAGAGTATTTATATTTGAGTAGCAGAAAAACACAAGAGAAATCTTTGAACCCTCATAGAGTACTAAACAAAATAGAATTTAATTTTACTTGACATCATGTACACACACACATACACACACACATACACACACACTCTTTTTCTATTGTGTTTTTTTTTTTCACCATGGATACCATGGATAAATGCTCAGTAGTAAGACTGTTGAGTTGAAGTGTAGATATGTTTTTAATATTTCTAGTATCATTAGATTGGCTTCCAAAACAACCTTATTATTTTACATTTTCAAGCAAACCACCATGGCATGTGTATACCTGTGTAACAAAACTGCACGTTCTGTACATGTAAACCAGAACTTAAAGTATGTATATGTATGTATGTATATATATATATAAAAAATAA
This sequence comes from Mandrillus leucophaeus, assembly GCF_000951045.1. Classification (NCBI taxonomy): domain Eukaryota; kingdom Metazoa; phylum Chordata; class Mammalia; order Primates; family Cercopithecidae; genus Mandrillus; species Mandrillus leucophaeus. The sequence goes on along the minus strand of NW_012108142.1, from coordinate 1,290,581 downwards.
TCTTTGCTCACATTTTAACTAACAATATATAATTAATCATCAGTGTTAACTATCTTTATTTAATTTCATTACCTGGATTATTTTGGCTTATTCCTTTTTAAATTTCTTTGGATGATTATTAATTCTTTTGAACATCATTGTGTTTATATTATAGCTTTGTTTTCAATGCTGTAACTTTTTAATGAGTACTACTTTGGCTCATATGTTTGGTATAAGTTATTTTCCCTTTTGTGACTTTCTAGATAATTTCTAACCGCAGTTTTGCATACTTCTTTGATACAAACTTGACCTGTGAATGTAGTTTTACATTTTCAAGTAAGCAACACTTTGATAATCTTTTTGTAATGATTTCTATTTTTATGAGATTATTTCAATAAATGGGATATATCACTTAGGTATTACTAAGTAATAAACCACCCTACTTTAGTGTCCTATAACAGCTCCCCTTTATTATTTCTGTAATTCTGTGAGTTTTTCAGGTGGCTCTTGGGCCAGCTCCGCCTGAGTTCATGTGTGTGGCAGCATGCCTCTGACAGCCAGGCTGGCTAGAGGTTCAAGATAACCTCACCCACACATTTGGCAGTAAGTGCTGGCAGGTGGTTCAGAGGCACTTTAGTGGTTTTCAATGTATCTTCTCATCCTCCAGTAAGCTAGACTGACTTTCAGTAAGCTAGTCTTCTTGCATGCAGGTCTCAGGGAGGTAGTCCATGAGAGTGAAAACTAAACCTAGGTCGTGCCTGTGTGTTCTACTGGTCAAAGCAAGCAATTCACAAGGTCAGTTCAGATTTAGGGGGTAAGGAGACAGACCAACTTTTTTATCAGTCACATTGCAAATAGGCATGCCACCAGAGAGCAGTTCTTCAAGTCTTTGCAAACTATCCATCATGGTAGCCTGTAAAAGACTACTTTTTAAAGTTGTCCATTTTGATTAAAATTTTAAGTATCAGGCCAGGCGCGGTGGCTCACGCCTGTAATCCCAGCACTTTGGGAGGCTGAGGCGGGCGGATCACAAGGTCAGGAGATCCAGACCACGGTGAAACCCCGTCTCTACTAAAAATACAAAAAATTAGCTGGGCGCGGTGGCGGGCGCCTGTAGCCCCAGCTACTCAGGAGGCTGAGGCAGGAGAATGGCGTGAACCCGGGAGGCGGAGCTTGCAGGGAGCCGAGATCGCGCCACTGAACTCTAGCCTGGGCGACACAGCGAGACTCCGTCTCAAAAAAAAATAAATAAATAAAAAATAAAAAAAATTTAAGTATTCCTTGTACATTTGGGGAAAAGTTATCTTTTTGATAAATATAATTTATTATCTCCCTCTGGTTTTTAATTATCTTTGCACTGAATGTTATAATGCTAAATAATATAGTTTCATTAACCATAAAACTAAAACTACAAGAAAAACAATTGGAAATACACAGGAAAAAACAGTAGATATGGGAAATTTTACTCATCTGTATTATTCTATGACATCATATAAACAAAAATGGAGATATTGTAGACTAAAATAATAAAATTATTAAGGATATCCCTTCTTTTCAAGTAGCTATGTTGTATTCACACAAATGACAATACTATTAATCCCTAAAGAAACTCTGATTAAGCTTTGTAAATAGAAATAGTGAGAGAAAATAATCTGAATGCAATACAATAAAATAGAAGTTAGTGAGAAAAATGAAAAAAAATTCTGGAAATTAAAACAAATTAACAAATATCTCTTAAATAACTTTTAAGTCAAATTGGAAATCCAAAGAAAATTTTTAGATTAATTTATATTATTAATATTTTCTAGAAAATAATAAGCACAATATATAAAAACCAATAATAATAAAACACAATACATACCTGATATCATTGAATTTTACTAAGCAATGCTCTTAGGAAATGTAATAGCCTATCAACAAATAAGAAAGGAAATGAATGTTTGAACACTCAACTGAAGAAGTCAGACTAAAGAAAACAACAAAACAAACTTAAGTAGAACGAGACAAATCATAATGATAATAGAACCATCTGCTGATTGCTTACATGACAGTAACAAAGCAGGTAAGTTTTAGCTATTCTTTCAAGAATAAAAGGAGAAATCATATGCATACAATTTTTTTAAATGCGTAACCACAGATACAAAAGAAATGAAAAACCAGATGAGAAACTATTTTGTATAAATTTATCAAGTAAAAACTGAAATCGTTTAAAATGATCTTATACAATAGAATTTAGCTCCATGACACAGGAGTTTTCTTTTTTCTTTCTGACTTTGTTTCTCTCTGTTTTAATTTTTGTATGCCTAGTACCTCGAACAATACTGAGAGTGAATGGTGAATATCCTTCCTCTGCAATTGGTTTACCTACTTTGTTATTTCATTTTTTTTTGTACTCAAGAGAAATGCATGTATACTTCAATTTCCCCTTAATTTTACTGCACAAATTTGTTCATAATATCCTCTTACCTGTTTAGGATCTGTAATAGCTCTAAAATGTCCCTCTTTTAAAATTTCTGTTATTAAATTTCATACTTTCTCTTTTTACTTTGTCTTACTACAAATTATTCATTTTCTTTGTTATTTCAAATAACCAATTTTTAATTCTCTTTATTGTATAGTTATTATTTATTTCACTAATCTCTTTTATATTTTTTACTCCTATCTTTTAGCTTAATTTGTTTTCACCTTTTAACTTGTTAGGGCTTTGTGAACTGTATGCTCAGATTATTTCTTTCCGTTCTTCTTTTTAAACCATGCCATTAAAGATACCATTTTTTTCTCATAAAAATGGCTTTAAATGCATTTTATAAGATTTCATATACTTTATTTTCATCATATCCCAACAACTCTTTCTATATTCAGTAATACCATCAGACATTACCTGGGTCGATTTTTCTCAGCACTTTTCCCTCCCTCCCTCCCTTCCTTCCTTTCTTCCTTCCTTCCTTCCTTCCCTTCCTTTTTCTTTCCAAAAAGCTACCCATACAGATTTTCTCAGCATTTTAACCTATGACTTGATAAGCACTTTCAAACTTTAGTTTCAGGTCTTTCATAGATTAAGAAGCATTATTATTTTCTCCTATAAGTTTTTATGTCATTGCCTCTGTTTAATCTATATCCTCTCCCTCCTTTTTTGTTCCCATTTTTCTTGCATGTGAGTTGCAAAACACTCTGAGTTTTGAGATTTTAATTCTGTTTGAGCCTACAGGCCAGTAACTCAGTGCTCAAAAGTGACCATCCTTTTCTTCAATGCATATGTTAAATTGTTTAATTGAAAACTATAGAGATATTTTTTAGTTCCTAAAAAATTTATTCAGTTTAATCTTAAATCCTCTATTAGTTTTTAAAATTCAAGTTGTCTCCATCCCTTTGTGTTGTGTGGAGGCTGGGATGTTCTGTGCTCTCCTTCTTTGATGGCTTCTCTCTCTTAAACACCTCCTGTGTTTGATTTGATGGCTCAGCTGGGGCAGTCTAGCCTCAGGAGGTGAGAAATCAAGTCCTGTCTAACCCATGAGTCAGGACTGGACTAGCAGGGAACCTTCTAGTCTACTCTGAGGCATTTGGGGGAGACTTTTGTTTCTTGTGATCCTCTGATAGTCTCTCAGCTTTAGGGACATGGAGGACTAACCCTAAACACTTACTTCCTTTGTGGGTGCTCAGAGGCCTAGGAAACTTGGCATATTCCTGTGAGGCTGATGTAGTCACTGCCTGGGGCCCACAGATTTCTGCTCAATCATTCTATCTAAGACCCATTGAGACTTGGGTCTCAGATATAGTACTACAAATACTCTTGAGAAATAAATCTCAAAACATTATTTTTCTCTATCTAGGGCCGATTAGAGCAAAAAGTCCCTCACTAACACCCAATTACCTCTAAGTTCTACTGCAATATGGCTCAGAGAAGAAAGATAATTTACAACTGTCAGTAAAGGAGAAGAAAGATGCATTCATGTTGCAGTTTTCTCAGAATACACTATATCTCTCTTGTTTTTTTCTTAGTTTGAAATTATTCCCTTCTTACATGGAGATGCACAGATTCTGATTTTGCATTTTTTTTTTTCTGAAAGAGGTGACTACATTTATTTTGGTTCCACATAGAAAAGACAGATTCATTAAATACATCTTCACATAATAGTACTTTTTCTTAAGATTCCTAACATATTAAAGAGCTTAAATTATTTAAAAATAACTTTATATTAAAACTGGATATAAGACTCTTCTTAATAAGTGAATTAGTTTTTCTAGCTTGTGGGTGTTGACCTTTTCTCTTTACACCGCAGTTTCAAAAAGTGGACATTTGGAAAAATTCTGAAAGAACATTTAAAACTCTCTTATACAAAGTTCTTTGGTTGTATAAGATTACAATTCTTAAAACTAGCAGAATTAGGATGTCTTTGGATCCTAATCAAACTGCTAATCTAACTAGCAGATTTAGGATGTCTTTGGATGAATTAACACCTAATCTTGTCTCACATTGGCATAAACAGTTAGGAAATAGTATGATCCAAATAACAAGCGTGAAGAGTTGAGTAATCCAGCAGGACAATTACGTCCTAACAGAGCCAGCTTCCCTCCAGAATCATGTTCTCGCCAACAGTGTTTCAGTCTGGGCCTGACGGCAGTTCTCGGTGATCACGGGCAGGCTTGTAATGTCTACTGGGAGAACAGCATCTCTTTCTTGTCAATCTCTTTAAGAATGAGGAACTGTCTCCTAGCAGTTCCCCCCAGAAGACCACCTCACAACCAACTGTAAAAAGCCTGTCTCATTTGTCCACCCTTAGCAATCAGTGGTGATGTGGATGGAGTCATCGTGAGTAGATTTCATGATTAGGACTTCCCTAAAGTGTGAGATTATGTCAGCATCCCACAGAGAGAGATCTAAACAAAGTCGGCTTCTAGATTTGGGGCAAGAAAGATTCTGTTAAGATGGTGAAGCAAAATTGGGCATACAGACGCTTCTTCTGGCTTCAGAGTCTACACTCTTAACCCCATCCTCTTCTCAAAAGTTAATAAGCAAAATTTAAAATAAACCATTAAAATATTTGCAGTCCATTTATTAAATTTAAATTTAAATTTATTTGTTTTATTGATACAAAACAGATGCACATATTTTCAGGATATATGTGAAAATTTGATACATCATATAATACGTAAAGAACAATTCAGGGTAACTGGGATATTAATCACCTTGAATATTTATCTTTTTGTTTTGTGGAAACATTAAAATGATTCTCTTCTAGCTATTTTGAAATGTACAACAGGTTAATGCTAACTATAGTTGCCCTACTAATCTATCAAACATTAGGTTTTATTTTTTCTAACGTTAATCAACCTCTCTTCATCCCTCCACCCTTCTCCCTACTCTTCCTGGCCACTGGTTAGCACCTATCAACTCTCTATATTCATAAGAACTACCTTTTTAGCTCCCACATATAAATGAGAACATGTGATATTTGTCTTTTTATGCTTGGCTTATTTCACTTAGCATAATGACCTCTAGCTGGTGAGAATGTGGAGAAAGGGAACGCTGGTGCACTGTTAATGGGAATGTAAATTTAGTACAACCACTATGGAAAACAGTATGGAGGTTCCTCAAAAAACTAAAAATAGAACTACCATACTTGAGCAATTCCATCACTAGGTCTATAAAGAAAGCAATCAGTGTATCAAAGAAATATCCCCATGTTGATTCAGCACTATTCACAATAGCCAAAATATGGAATCAACCTAAGTGCCCATCAGTAGATGAATGAATTTTTAAAATGTGGTATAACACAGTGGACTACTATTCAGCCATAAAAAAAACCCGGATGAACCTGGAGGGCATTATATTAAGTGAAATAAGCTAGGCACAGAGAGACAAATACTGTGTAATCTCACTTACATGTACAATCTTAAAAAGTTGGTTTTATAGAAGTAGAGAGTAGGAGAGTGGTTACCAGAGGTATTGGGGTGGAGGTTTGTCACCTGGTACAAAGTCAGGGTTAGATAGGAAGAACGATTTTCAGTGTTCCGTTGTACAGTAGGGCGGCTATTGTTAACAATAATATATTACATATTTCAATAGAGCTAGAAGACAGGATTTTCAATGTTCTCACCAGATAGAAATGATAAATGTCTAAGGTGATAGATATGTTAATTTTCCTAATTTGATCGTTACACATTGTATACATATATCCAAACATAACACTGTATCTCATATGTAATATGTGAATTAAATTTTTTTAAATTAAAAATTGTATACAGTGATTAACATTTCACCTTTCAAATCAAGTTTAACTATATAATAACTTACTGCACATACTCTCTCTCCATTATATATAGTGTGTATATCTGTACGTTTTTATATATATTATTTTATGTATATATGTATAATATTTCTACCGGAAAAAAGCATATTTTCCTGAAATGCAATACTTAACCTATATCATGCTATTTTCCATATTCTGAGTGCTTTAGGATGCCAATTTTATCTAGATATACTTTTAGGTACATTTACAGATCTAAAAGAGCTGTTGTCGCCATGCTTGACTGGTCTAAATCCTTTTAAAAACACCCTTTTCCTCAAAGAAAAGGGGCATAGGAGAGATTCCTCAAACCTGTAATTCTTTATAGCACTATTTAGCCAGAAATTTATAATTCATTTTTTAAAATATTTTTGAGGTTGTCAGTGTAAGAACGTAGTCAGAGAGTGAATGTTTATTTTCTGCTGTTTCTGACTCCCGGACAAACTCACAAGTTATATTCTTTTCAACCCCATCTGCCTATTTCTGAGTGGATAGAACAGTTTCGTCAATCACAAAGCACTAGTATCTCAGTTTGTTGATTGAATGACAGAAGAATGCTTTACACTTACATTGAGAAAAAGATGTGTGTAAAAAGCAGCTAAACACTGTCAGTAAACACTGAATATAGTATAAGAAGATCGCTGCACAATCTGGCTCAGATACCGTGGTCTTTTGTCCCTGAATAAACTTGTGATGTGGTGTATTATTCAATGAACGTGAATATACTTCTTGTTTAACAGAATTTCTGTTAAATTATTGCCAAACCATTTCCTCTTCAGGAAACAGATTCTCGATTTGTGGAGTAATAACTTCCTTTTGTTCATCGAATAAGAGATTGAAGAGTCATGAATGTCACTTTGTTTTCTACCTGTCTTTAGAGAAAATGCAACTGTCAGATCCCTGTGGAGGACGTGCACATTGCCATCCCTGCTTGCTGTCCCTCTGGCCAGAGGGACACCACGGCTGCCCTTCGTGGAAGAAGCACTTGCCCATTTTATGCATGGTACTGCTCGTTGCCGCAACAAACATCGGCCACTGGTTTAAAAATGGCTGAGTGTAGGCTGTCCAGTGACTTTCTTTTGAGATGGTCAGGCATGAAAGTCTCTGCCCAACAGAGTGACGAAGGCAGAGAGAATTCCCTAAAGCAGTCAAATCATTCCCTGTCTTCAAAATTTTCTCTGAGGGATATGGAGGGGAATGACTCACCAGAAGTGGGAGAATGTCAACGGACGGAGAGAAGCAGTGGCTACGGGAAACCCTGAGCGAAACGCAGAGAGAAGTTGCTTTCTAGCACTGCCTTGCATCCTTTCATTTCTGCATGTATTTAGGTCATAAGAATACACAAACACATAATCTGAAGGATCTCAATTACTTTCAGTAAGAAGGCCTTCATACAATCTTCATACGAATTCCATTTTTTATGGCAAGGTTGCTCCGTATGACTCACCCTAATTGATCTGGAACAAGAACTGACAGAAAAGAATTGTACTGTGTCATGCCTGATGCAAAAGGATTTACAAACATCCTTATAAAAGAAGACTTCCACCTGGAAGATGGAAGGACCTCTTATCTATGTACCTGTTAGACTGGGGCACAGTCACCTTATTGTGGGAGTTATAGGTAAGAGAAATTAGAGAGCAGCCTATTTTTGAGGCCAGGATAATGATAATAACGAGTTATTTTAAAAAGATCTTGGAAACTTGCAGATGCAAAGGAAAAAAAAGAACAGTCCTAATGGTAAAAACAAGGAAGTCTGACTGCGTCATTTTGTAGTGAGACAATGAGGAAATGGGAACTCATCAGAGGGTAACTGGGTGGCGCCTGTAAAAGTGAAGATGTGCTTATCCCTCAGCAGACATTTGCTGGGAAACCCTTGCAGATGTTACAAGCACAGTTGTAGAAAATGTCTATTAGAGCACTGTTTGTAACTGAAAAATGTTTCATTCATACTTTGAATGTAAAGAATAAAAGTGAATGAAAAACTGGAAGCATCACACTGTGCTTTTGATTTGCATTTCCCCAATCATTTAGTACAACCACCGTGAAAAACAGTGTGGAGATTCCTTAAATAACTAAAAGTAGAACTACCATTTGATCCAGCAGTCCCACTACTGGGTATCTACCCAGAAGAAAATAAGTCGTTATATGAAAAACATACTTGCACACACATATATATGGCAGCACAATTCACAATTGCAAAAATGTAGAACCAGCCCAAGAGCCCGTCAATCAATGAGTGGATAAAGAAACTGTGGTACATATATATAATGGAATACTACTCACCCATAAAAAGGAATGAATTAATGGCGTTCACATCAGCCTGGATGGGATTGGAGACTATTATTCTAAGTGAAGTAACTCAGGAATGGAAAACCAAACATTGCATGTTCTAACTCATAGTGAGAGCTCAATTGCAAGGATGCAAAGGCATAAGAATGATATAATGGACTTTAGGGACTCAGGGGAAAGGGTGGGAGGGGTGTGAGGAATAAAAGACTAAAAATTGGGCTCAAAGTCTATACTGCTCGGGTGATGGGTGCACCAAAATTTCACAAATCACCACTAAATAACTTAATCATGTAATCAAATACCACCTATTCCCCCAAAACCTGTGGAAATAATTTTTTTTTTAAATGGAAGCATCCAAAGTGTAATTTGTTTCCACATTCTTGTAAGCCTCATTACGTATCTCAGGGACAGTTAATACCGTCATACGAATTCAGAGGTGAGGAAATGGAATCACAGAGAGTTTAAGTACTTTGCCTAAGGAGAGTGAGGGGTGAGGCAGGATTTGCAGTCTAGAAGCCTGGGTCTAGAGTTCTCCACTCTGCACTATGTTATTTCTGTAAATTTCTTACTGAAGACTGTATGGAAATGTAGAGTGAGACAGAACTAAAGCTCACCAGTCTTAGTCCATAGGGGAGTAGTGACTACCCAGGGCTTGCTAAGTGCTCAGTAATGTTAATTGAAAGATCAATCAATATTTCAATGCTGGGGCAAAGAGTGAGAAACTGGGGAATGTCCAGGAACCAGCTATCAGGATAAGGCAGGACTAGAATTAATGCAATAGTCCTCACAGGTCCCCAAGTCAACAACAGAAAAATCAAAAGCTAAGGTGGCTCTTGTTTGATCAAGGACCTCTTGTATACTGACCTGTTAGGCTGCCGCACAGTCAACATGGGAGTTGTAGAAAAGCTACTTGAGAGTGGTTGATGGTAGCAGTCAGGCATTTGGAGCTGGAGAGAAGGCTGATTCTCCTCAACTAGTATCAGACTGAGTAGGGACTTAAAGCTTCAGAAGTCTGAGCAGCAAAGCTGAGACCAGGCTCCTCGGGACAGGCCATTCATATGCATGATAGAGTTTCAGTGATGAGTCTCAGAAGAAAAAAGTTTATGCATGTTTTCCTTAAAAATATGGTCACTTATATTTAGGGAATCCTTCAGATAGCTAATCTAAATATGTCTGTAAAATGTAGTCTCATTCTTTTTATGACATTATTAGTATAATAATATGAATATTTCCCAGTGGACTTACTTCCACACTTCCTTCAAGGATTCTCCATTTTAGTTCATACTTGAAGACTGTTAATAAATCACTCTCTAGCTAAGAACAAGTCAATGCTAAAGCACTTAGCTTATGTGACCTTCACATTAATTATTTTTATGACAGCAGCAGGAACTTTCAGCTGCTTTTCCCCCTTCCTTATGAAGCCACGTGGCCCCAAGCAGACACAGTTCCCTTACTATGCTTAATGGTGGGCTTCTTAGACCTGTGCATATCTTAAAAGCTTTCCCTTGAAGGTGCCAATCCAAACTCCAAGTTTCCCCAGCAGATTTAAGGGGCTTTAAATCTACTTGAGCGTGAGTGTTGTGAGATGACTTTGAAATTCTTACAAAAACTGAAAGTGAAATGAGGAAGACAGATTGAGCAATCCAATTGGAGGGTAAATGCCAGCAAACCTACTGTACAGTAGGGGTAGAGATGCAGAAAGGCAGAAAGAAGAAAATTCAGGAGAACTCTCCTGAGGGGTGAGCCAAGCCCTGCCATGTAGTGCACACAGGACATCAACAAACACAGATAACAGGAAATGATCCATTCCCTGTGGTCACTTATTCTAAAGGCCCCAACCTTCAAAGTTCAAGTGGTGATATGGATGACTCCACAGAAAGGGAGCAGTCACGCCTTACTTCTTGCCTTAAGAAAAGAGAAGAAATGAAACTGAAGGAGTGTGTTTCCATCCTCCCACAGAAGGAAAGCCCCTCTGTTCGATCCTCCAAAGACGGAAAGCTGCTGGCTGCAGCCTTGCTGCTGGCACTGCTGTCTTGCTGCCTCACAGTGGTGTCTTTCTACCAGGTGGTCGCCCTGCAAGGGGACCTGGCCAGCCTCCAGGCAGAGCTGCAGGGCCACCACGCGGAGAAGCTGCCAGCAAGAGCAAGAGCCCCCAAGGCCGGTCTGGGGGAAGCTCCAGCTGTCACCGCAGGACTGAAAGTGAGTTTGCAGCAGCTGCAAGCCTCAGGCAAGATCCTGCCTACACTGCTGCCTCTCCCTCGCCTCAGCTGTCTTTCCAATAATGTGGAATTTTTCTGTTCATAGATCTTTGAACCACCAGCTCCAGGAGAAGGCAACTCCAGTCAGAGCAGCAGAAATAAGCGTGCTATTCAGGGTGCAGAAGAAACAGGTATGTTTTGGGCGCAGACACTCCCTTAGGAGTCAGAGATTAGAGAAAAACATCTAGTGTGGGGGAGCTAGAGGTGAGTATCCCCTCTATGAACCTATTAAATAGAGACTATAAAATTTGCCATCCAAAGCAGACATTGCTTTAGAGCAAAGCCCCAGCACTGGCAAATGTAATAGGCTACATGGGTGTGCTTTTTCCTCCAATGAGCAGATGGTGTGAGTGGAAGCATTTCTCTGTGCATGTGTAAGTATTTATCTGTGCATTAAGCACAGAGGAGGTAAAAGGGCCATATGTGTTTCCTCAAGTAGATAATGCCCTCCCATGTGAGAAGCATTATTCATCGTTCCAGAAAAATCAAAAAAAGCCCTACGTGTTAGATTTAGACTTTGCTTATCTCGGTCATAGAAAGTGATAGACATCTATTTTCTGAATGTGCATTACATGTTGTGAAACCAGGTAAAGGTTGTAATGAAAGGCCCTGTATGTTGTGCTTTAATTTTATTTGTTAAAAAGGTTATTTTACACACACATACGCGCGCACACGCACACACACAGATTTTAAAGCTTTTCTTTAAGGTATGCTTTTCCAGGAGATCCATGCATTTATCATCTTCTTATCATCATCCTTTAGTGATTTCTGACTTTCTTCATGTTCTGCTCGTTCTCCAGAACTCTACAGAGTTGGTAGGGCCTACCAAAATGATCAGCTCTAGTTCTTTCATTTGAAGGTGAAGAAAAGAGCCTTTGTATTACATTTATTAAATTATAATGTAACAACTTCTTGATATTATTGTCCTTCTATTAAATATATTGAAAGAATCTTTTTGAACACCTGGAACGTATCGTACAGCTATAGACCAGAATAGGCATTTTCAAACATACTATTTTGTTTAACCTTCGCAGTGGCTCTATGAAGTCCACAGAATACGTGCAATAATTTATGTGTATTTTCACTTCTGGAGAGAATTACGTAAGAAACGTAGTGAGAGATAGACCAGGGACCCTTCCATCTCTGTCTCTCTCTCTCTCTCTCTCTCTCTCTCTCACACACACACACACACACACACATGTGAGGTACCCTGACTATAAATTTATTTTTTGACTATATGCTTTATTCATAAAAAAATTGTTTTTTATTTTATAAAACCGTAATTTTTGGTATCTGGTTATTATATCTTTGTACCAGTGATCAGGAATAACTGGGCTTAAACTAGGAAACATGCACATTTTTATTATTTTAACACATCAATTATTTTTATTGTTTGCACTTTATAATCTATATTTCTGACATAATTGAAAATAATATGAAATATATACTATGGCATTTTTTTGTTTTGACTTATACAATAAGGATTTTTCCTATTTCTAAGTATTTTTCATATATCTGTATAAATTTATCTAACAATTGTTTTAGTTATTTCTATTCTCTTTGTTATAATAAAACGTGCAAAAGTTTTGTACAGAATTCTTTTATTTCTGTGAAATTATATATTCCATATAAAATCCATATAGTGAAATAGCTGAGCTAGGGAGAAGAAACATCTTCATCATCCTTGTTTCCAACTGCCATATTGTTTTCCAAATGAGTTACACATGCAATCAAAAATGTGGCGTACCAGTTCTCCACATTCTTGCTAGCATGTTATTTTTAAAATGTATTTTGACTAGTTTAGTAGTTGTAAAACAGTATCTCACATTTACTAATATGAATAAACTTTCTGTTTGTTTACTAATATGAATAAACTTTCTGCATATTTTGATTATTTATAGTTTTATCTTTTGCTTGTTTACTAATATGAATAAACTTTCTGCATATTTTGATTATTTATAGTTTTATCTTTTGCAAATTTTTATTTATAACTGTCTCCAGTTGTCTGTCCCATGTTTTTATAATTTTGGATAAGCTCTTCCTAATTAGATATATTGATTATTGATCAAAATTTTGATGTAAATATTTTAACGGTTTTGCTGCTTTTTTTACTTGAACATTTTGCATTTCTTTATAGTAAAGCGATAATCTGTAAAAAATTTTCCCTAATATTAAAGCTAAAAATACATTTGTTCATGATTTGTTAAGTAGTTGACTCCCCGCCACTTTGACTTTTTGATAGTTGAGTGTTTTGTTTTAACTCATTAGTCCTTCTGTTGTTTATTTTGATGAATCATCTCGCATTGGCTTTAACTTCCCCCTCTGTCTTTCTTCCTTCCAAACTGCTATCGCAACCAAATGTATTAAATAGTTCTTTGTAACTCCTTGGTGTTGAAAAGCTTACTGTGTTTCATTCAGTTCCTCATAAGAGTTGAATCTATGTGAGACTCTTTTTTTTCATTGATTAATTATTCTATTTATATGCTTTAAATAATCTTTTTAAGGTCATTTGTATTATAAGAGGCTTCAATAACTAGTAGGGTCAGGATTCTTCAATCTCCTTAACCTTCACTGCTAGTATCCTCCTGTTTCTAAATACTAGTTTTAAAAATAAACTTTAACTTTACAATTTAAAAAAAGGTGTAGACTCATTTCAGCAGATTGAAGAAGGAAAAAAATAATAGAGTAGGAAAGAAATATCTTCTTGGGTCACGTTGTCCCAAATTTGTCCTATTAATACTTTCATGTATTTGTGTTTTAATGGTATCCAGGAATAGTATACTGATGAGAATCTCTCACCAAATGATTTGCAATTTGTAGATTCAAACAAAGTGGAAAAACATGTACCCAGTTTTCCACAGCCCAGAAGTAGTTACTATAATTATTTCATGGTTTGTCCTAGAATTTTTAGTAAACCTTGATACAGTGTGCAGATAGGTATATATTGCACACAGTTGAGACTTGAACAACACAAGTTTTAACAGCATGGGTACACTTACAGGTGGATTTTTTTTTCAATAAACCTATTGGAAAATTGTTTGTAGATTTGCAGTAACTTGAAAAAACTCATGGAAGAACTGTGTATCCTTGAAATGTTGAAAATATTAAGATTAATTAGCCATGTCATGAATGGATAAAATATATGTAGATACTAGTGTATTTTCTTATTACTATCATAAAATATACACAACAGTTAAAAATTCTCAAAACATATGCATACAAACAGACTGTACATGGCGCCATTTGTAGTCTAGAGAAATGGAAACAAACATAAACATGCAGTATTAAGTCATAACTGCATAAAATTAACTGTGGTACATATTGTACTACTGTAATAATTTCATAGCCACCTCCTGTTGCTACTGCAGTGAGCTCAAGTGGTGTATCTGCTTAAAACACCATGTGATGCTCATCATCTCTGCATGAGCCAGTTGTATCTCCGATAAATTGGGAATTGCAGTAAGAATGATTTCTCATTATTTGTGTGTATTTTTCATCTTGCTTAATGCAATATCATAAACCTTGAATAACACCATGAGACCTATGGAAAGTGCGACTAATGATGCTGGAAATGCTCCCAAGAAGCAAAGAAGGGTCATGACATTATAGCTGACCCTTGAACAACACAGGTTTGAACTGCGAGGGTTCACTTATATGTGGATATTCTTCCACTTTTCACCCTTGAGACAACAAGACTACCCCCTCCTTTCCCTCCTCCCCCTTAGCTCACTCAATGTGAAGAATGAAGAACTCTCTAATGATCCACTTCCACTTAATGAATGGTAAATGCCTCTTCTCTTCCTTATGATTTTTTAAGTAACATTTTCTTTTCTCTATCTTACTTTATTGTAAGAATACACTACATAATACATACAATTTATGAAATACGTATTGATTGAGTTTTTGTTATCAGAAAGGCTTCTGGTCAACAGTGGGCTGTTCGTAGTTAAGATTTTGGGAGTCAAAAGTTAAGCACAAATTTTTGACTGCATGGGACCAGTGACCCTAACTCCTGTGTTATTCAAGGATCAACTGTATTTGTTCATATATGTATATGAACAAATATATATATATTTATACAAATATATATACGTAAATATATATTCACACAAATATATATACATAAATATATATTCATACATATATACACAAATATATATATGTGTGTGTGTATATATATAGTGTATGTGTTACATGTATATACTCAAATAGGACATAGTATGGACACTCATAACATTCATAAATCCAAGGTGGAAGGTTTGAAGATAAGAATCTTAATGACAGGTGATGTCTACTATTCCTTGTTAATAAAATTATGAAATTCATTTGAATGTTGCTCTAGATACTATTCTTTGGTGGAGGGAAAATTTATTTTGTTTAGCATACTCCAAAATTAATGTTTATATTCCCAAAAAAGTTGTAACACAAGGACTTTTTTTAGTAGAAATTTTTTGGCATTGAGAAAATTCTATGCAGCTTTCTTTGATTTTTGTTTTCATTCAAGTTCTGATTTATTTTCAATAGGACTCAAAACCGTAAGTTGTCCTTTTTACTTTTAAAGTGTTTATTTATGTTCATGTTTATTAATTGTCTACATGTTTTAGAACCAAGTATTTTTATTGGAACTTCACACAAACTGTAGATGAAGGGAGGGGAATTACCATCAGCCAACATGTCCCAGTGATACTCTCTTCCAGGCATCCCATGGGTAAACAGTGATTTTACTTAATTTCTTAATTTTACAATTTAGTACTTTGGCTTTAGTTTTGTTTTTCTTAATTACTTTGTGTTTCAAACCAAAATCTCATTAAGCTTAATGCATTTCATAATACCATTTTTGATTGTAGTATAATAAACAGAAATGTGGGGAAATCCAGGATTAAAAAATTGCCAAATAGCTCATATTAGCCAAAAATTCACTTTTAAGCCCATAACTCTGTTTGGAGATATTCCCAATTTAAAAAATAACTAAAACAATATGGCTTTGAAAATATTACATAATAAAATTTATTTACAAATGGAATCATGAAGATCCACATTTTGAACATCACTTAACTATAATTTTATTAATTTTAAGAACCTAAAGATAAACGTCTTTAGAGTCTGTCAAGAAAGTGAATTGCTTCAAATGGGTTATCACTGACCTAAAAAGGTTCATTGTTAAAATTAGGTAACCTTTGTATTTTCTTTCCTGTTAATTAATAACTATTGGAAATTTATGTGTTTTAGGTTACAGAAAGACAAAATTATTTTTATTGATAATGTTTATTATAATTGTCTCAATTATAATAATAAAATAATGGTAAAAACATGAACAATTCAAAGTAATGTAAAGCCAGAATAGAAAAAATTGTCCATAGTTTACCTTCCAAATAATTATTGTGAGATTTTGGTCAATCTACTTTAAGTTATATTTTTCTTCATTTTTAAGTGAGCTTGGGATTGTGTAAGAATTACACACAGCTTGCGAAGAGTACAGAGTGTTGGCATGTACCCCATCCAGCTTCCCTAATCCTAACATCTTATATGACGGTGGTATTTCATTACAAAAAGGAAACCAACATTGAGACGTAACTATTAGCTAAATTCTACACTTAATTTGAATTTCACGAGTTTTTCCACTAATGATTTTATGTTTTAGGATCCATCAGGATATCACACTGTATTTACCATTTCTTAAATTAAAATTTTGAATGTAGCATATATAAACAAACACCTAATATTATAACTTAAGTTTTCTATAGGATAAACCTTTCTAGTTGCTAAAAGTAAAGATACCAATACTATTTTTGAGTCTTCTTTTTTGAAATCCAAAGTCCAACTCCTTTGCAAGGAAAGATGAGATGTCTGACCAGTCTGTAATGTCCAGTCTTTGCCCGGTTGGCATTTCTGGCTTAGCTGTGAGTTCCAGGCTGTAACATGAGTGTTGGAAGCATGCAGTGTAGAACTTGACCATCCAGCCCTTATCAAAATTAGTCTAACTTGAGCCTCTTACCCAGCAAGGGTGTGTTCCTTCGTGGAACAGAACCAGCTGGCTGCTGCTTAGGCGATCTTTGACCAGAGCTTTCCCTGAGAGTTATTTTTTCTTTTCCCCTGCTTCAATACTGAGACTTTTTTTCAATGTTGCAACAACTGTCTTCTGCTCAATTTCTGGAAAAGTATTTAAAATTGAAAACACTGACCTTCCAACCAAATCTTTGACCTGTTCTTGTTAAGCTTGAGATTTTGGGAAACGGAAGAGCTAGGAAACAAATCATTCCACACAGCCAAATGTGATATAATGTCTCTTTTACACAATCTTACATTATCGTGAGTTGAAGAGAAACAGAAAAATGATAGTACATATAGTTAATTAGCAAATTAAAATACCAAAAAATGGTAAATATGTTGAAAACGTTAAATGGTTAGGGCCAGGTAATGGGTATCAGGAATGTGAAGGGTGAGGAAGGGAAAGAAGTGTGGCTCCATTTTGAATGGAGAGGCCAGGTTAATTAAGCCCTTCTGTCTCTTCTTGAAAGCTCAATAATTCTTTATACTTTTGACTTATTTTTTTTTTAACTTTGCAGACATGGGTAGGTGATTTTTTAAATAAATTCAAAATGTTTATGCCTGTGTTGTTTTTATCAATACTTCCATGTGAATGGAAAATGTTAGTTTTAATGCTTATTCTTTTTATAGATCAACTCCTACTTAAAAGAACTGCATTGAGCAGCTGCATTTTTGTCGTGGCGATATATTTTTTTAAAAGACACTAACGTTTCTGAAGAGTTAGAGAAAGAGAAGGTTTCTCTTCGAATAGATTTGTCACCCACTGTTTCTGCAAATATCTGAGGTAGGCACTCCATAATATACAGAGAAGAGGAGAGCAATGTAACAATTATTAAGCATGTTTCAGGTGCAAACACTGTGTTGGGCTCTGGGAACGTATATCATTTAACTTCTGAACAACTCTGTTAGCTGGGCATTATTGTTTTCGTTTTAGATGAGAAAACTGCAACCCAGAAAATAAATTGCCTCTCTCAGCAAGCTAATTAATAGTTGGAGAAGTTAAGCCAAATTGATGCAAAATTTAAAAGAACAATAAAATAGATGTTACTTACAATTCATAAAACACATCTAAATTATGACTTCAGTCTATTTTCGCAACAGTATGAAATGGATATTGCTATTCCCATTGTTACAGGACCCAAAACTTACCCAAAGTTAATCTTTGGGTCGAGGGTTTCTGTACGATGGTCCCTTCTGTGGTTACCAGAGAAATGTTACGGGAAAGGAGTCCTGATCCGGACCCCCAGAGAGGGTTCTTGGATCTCATGCAAGAAAGAATTCAGGGCAAATCCACAGAGTGAAAGCAAGTTTATTAGGAAAGTAAAGGACTAAAAGAATGCCTACTCCGTAGACAGAGCAGCCCCGAGGGCTGCTAGTTGCCCATTTTTATGGCTATTTCTTGATGATATGCTAAACAAGGGGTGGATTATTCATGCCTCCCCTTTTTAGACCATATAGGGTAACTTCCTGACGTTGCCATGGCATCTGTAAACGATCATGACGCTGGTGGGAGTGTGGCAGTGAGAACCACCAGAGGTCACTCCTCACCATCTTGGTTTTGGTGGGTTTTGACTGGCTTCTTTACTGCAATCTGTTTTGTCAGCAACGTCTTTATGACCTGTATTTTGTGCTGACCTCCTATCTCATTCTGTGACTTAGAATGCCTTCACCATCTGGGAATGCAGCCCACTAGGTCTCAGTTATTTTACCCAGCTCCTATTCAAGATGGGGTTGCTCTGGTTCACATGTCTCTGACATCATTATACAGATTTAAAATGCTTCAAAATTAAGTGTCAAACTCATGGTTTGACGACTAATTGATTGGAGAGGTAAGATTTGAATTCATTATCTATTGACTGTAAATTCTGATTTTTTTCAATGATAATAGCTGTACATGCTTAATTTTCAAATGTGACACCAGATTTGAGAAAAAGTATTGGGTCTGACAAGCTCCAGGGTATTACGATTATTGCTAGTGAGAGAGACATCAAGTTGAGGAATCAGAGAATGCTGTTAGTGGTAGAGATCACAGACTGCGAGATTATCTAGACCGTGGTCAAGAGAGCTGAAGTGGGTTTGAAGATGGAGCAGACTTGGGTAAGAGGACAGAATATCTGAGGTAATGAGGACAAGGTAGAAATAGGAAACAGAAATAATTCAAGAAAAGGTCTTGTTTTAGTAGGCATAGAGGCTTATCCCATGCAAACATCTTTATATTATCCCTTTCCTCTTCTAAATTTGTAAATTTTTCCAAGTGCTGATCTGTTGAAGAGTTTTTGCAAATGCAAGCTTTCTTCCTCCCCACTCCCCTCCTCCGCTTCTGCTCCTCTCCTCCTCCGCCTCTGCTCCTCTCCTCCTCTTCTTCCTCCTCCTCCCCTTCTCTTCTTCCTCCTCCTCCCCTTCTCTTCTTCCTCCTCTTCCACTTCTCCCTCCTCCTCCCCTCCTCTCCCTCCTCCTCCCCTCCTCTCCCTTCCCTCTCTCCTCTCT
>NW_012108142.1:1256256-1271183 GCF_000951045.1 Mandrillus leucophaeus | reverse complement strand
CTCCCCTTCCCTTCCTCCTCCTCCCCTTCCTCCTCCCCTCTCTTCCTCTTCCTCCTCCCCTTTTCTTCCTCATCCTCCCCTTCTCTTCTTCCTCCTCCCCTTCTCTTCTTTCTCCTTTTCCTCCTCCTCCCCTTCTCTTCCTCCTCCCCTTCCTCCTCCTCCCCTTCTCTTTGTCCTCCTTCTCCCCTCCTCTCCTCTTCCTCTTCCTCCTCCTCCCCTCCTGTTCCTCCTCCTCCCCTCCTCTTCCTCCTCCTCCCCTTCTCTTCCTCCTCCACCTCCTCCTCATCAGGCTGACACAGGGAAGGGTAAGAGAAAGGGGAATAACTGTGCTGTGACAGCTCCTGACAGCAGCTATGAAGTCTCACTTTCAGGCCTTTTCCTCTTTGTCTGCCCCACTGGAGCCTCTGGAAATTACAAATTAAGACATTTTAGGAAAATGGTGCACAACCACTTACTTTAAAAATATTATAGAGTGCTACACTCCTGTGGATAGAGATTAAAAAATGTATTACTAAGATTTTCTCTTGCGG
Source organism: Mandrillus leucophaeus (assembly GCF_000951045.1). Classification (NCBI taxonomy): domain Eukaryota; kingdom Metazoa; phylum Chordata; class Mammalia; order Primates; family Cercopithecidae; genus Mandrillus; species Mandrillus leucophaeus. The sequence goes on along the minus strand of NW_012108142.1, from coordinate 1,270,653 downwards.
AAAGTGTTTGCTACATAACTGAGGGTTCAAAGTCTATTATGAGAGGGTCCACAATTCATGGAAATTGTTTTGTTTTACAGAAACCCTTTTCCCTCAAGCATTGACTTAATTTGATTTAACATGTTTCATAAAGCTGGATTTAGTGACTGGTTTTTAAGAATTGTTTGGAAAAATTGAGTGCTATTTTTCATGTAAATATTGTTTCGTATATTATTCTACGGATTTTTTTTTAAGTTTGCTGTAAATCAGACACTGAAAATTTGTGAATGATTGTCCTTAATATCAAGTGATTCACAATCTAGGGAGAGAAACAGTTACAGAAACAATCGTGTGTATAGTAACATGTATTTCAGTAGATGATATGTAAAGTATAGTGGGATCAAATATGTAGCTTAAAGGATTGTAGAAAAAGTTTGTATTTGATTTGAGTACTGAAGGATGAATGGAGTTCCACTGGATAGAAGGTAAAGTATATTTAGTAGGAGGGAACAGCAGACATACAGTCGTGGAAGCACAGAAGATGACCTGTCATTCTGAGGTGTGTTTAAGTACAACTGGGTGTGGGTGGGTGACATGCATGAGACTGAATGTTGACTGGGCCAGGGCGTGGAGGAACTGGTTTGTATTCCAGGGAGATGCAGTGAGTGAATTGTAAGCATTCGAATGAGAAGAACAAATTTGCACTTAGAAAGATAATTCAGGAGGAAATGCAAATGATGGACTAGGAACTGTGGAAAAGAGAGACACAACTTGGTAGGCTAATGGAGTTGTCAGGAATCATGAGGTAGGGATCCGAATTTGGGCTGCTATGCTCCTCATCTTCCTCCTTCTCTCTCTGTGTCCCTCCTAACATCACCCTCTGCATAGATTCATGAACTGTTAATTTTGTCCGTGATGCTCCTATTGCTCCTCTTTTTTTCTGGTTTTAGCTGAAGTGTCACCTCCCAGAGAAGCCTTCCTGATTGGATCAAATGCCCGGCCCGGGCACCAGGAATTAAAGTTGAAACTTTAATTCTGTCCATGTGATGATGAGTAATACCCATTTCTTCCACTGGATTGTAAACTCCCTGGGGGCAGGGATGGCATCCGCTGGTTTTTTTTTTTTTTTTTTTTTTTTTCTATTCTTAGCACAACAACTGACATAGATTAAGTCCTCAGTAAATTTGTTAAAATGAAGTGGATAAGAGATGGAATCTAAATTGAACAAAAGTTGAAAATTTAAACCATTCAAACTTCATTATTAGTTGAACTCCAAGACTGAGAAGGGAGAAATCAGGCATGTTTATAAAGTTGGTAACTTGGACAACTCAGAGGATAGTTATATATTCACTCAGAAAGAAAATAAGTATGCATGAGAATGGTAAAGCATTATATTCGAGACGTTGAATTTGAAGCATCGCTAAGGCATCCAAATGGAAATGTCCAAGGGGAAGGTGAAGACTTAATTGCTGATTGTGCAATTCATTAGTAACTTTATACAGGTGTTCATCTGTGTTTATATTTTTGGCTTTATCTTACTTGACATCAGGTTGGTTTACATGTGATATCATGAAGCTACTGTTCTTCACTGGCAGGATCCTGATATTCAGTGCATTCTGAGAATATATTATTAATAAATTGAAATATTCTAACATAATTCAGTGAAGTCGTGGAGAAACACAGATGATGATATAAGTATAAAATTATCAATTTAAAATTAAAATATTAGATAAATAGTAAACTGAAGCAACATTAAGTGATGATAATGCTTTTTTTTTTTTTTTTTTTACTCTTAGTGCCTATGAGGCAACGCAAAAGACCTGCAATTTTACATCTCCTATATTGCTTTAAGCATAAAACATAGTTAAAATATGAGTGGATACATGACAATGATCAATTACTGCTTAAGATTCTGTCTATACAAACACACACACACACGCAAGTTATAGAAAATTATCATTTGAGGCCGGGTGTGGTAGCTCACACCTGTAACCCCAGCACTTCAGGAGGCTGAGGCAGGTGGATCACCTGAGGTCAGGAGTTCGAGACCAGCCTGACCAACACAGAGAAACTGTCTCCACCAAAAATACAAAATTATCCAGGTGTGGTGGCGCAAGCCTGTAATCCCAGCTACTCAGAAGGCTGAGACGAGAGAATCATGTGAACCTGGGAGGCGGAGTTTGCAGTGAGCGAAGATTGTGCCATTGCACTCCAGCCTGGGCAACAAGGGCAGAACCCTGTCTCAAAAAAAAAAAAAAAAAGAGAAAAAAAGAAAAGAAAGTTATCATTTGAAATATCTATCATTACTCCATCAGCTGTGGTTATTTCTATTCTATCAACTCCTTTCCCACACCCCCTTCCAAAAAATACCCGGCACCCCTTTCTTACTTTCTCTGGAGCACTATAGTGCTATTATCTTTCTGAATTCTCCAAAATTAAAAACTTATTTTTATTATAAATGTTTAATTCTCTTTCAAACACACATGACTATTGGTCATGACTTCAATTTTTCTTCACAATGTATCTTAGATGCTGCATTTGCATAACTGCATTTGAGGGCAAACCATCCTCACCCTATGTCTTTTCCCAGTCAATCACTGAGACCTTTGCTCTCACCCTCCCTTCACAGGAGCTCACTTCACACACACACGAACATGATTTTCCTCAAGCACAAGGTCTGTCAGGCAGACCCCTCCCAAGACTGAGAACTCTTACAAGAATTTCTAGCAGGCCAATATATACTTCTCAATCTAGTTCTCTCAAAATTCAAAGTTCTCAAATTTTATTACTTTTTAAAGTAAGCAACCAAAGCACACTGCTTATCGATGGTCAAATAACACCTTATAAACTAATTCATGTATTTTCATTTCATCCTCTAAATTCATGTATTTTCATTTCAGTGAAAGTGTTACTTTAATATCATGCTTTCCCCATTTTCTTCATAAGTCTACGTCAAATATTAGATCAATATTGAGATCTTTAGTGGTTTTCTCTAGTTAACATTTTTCTGCCACTGATGATTCGAAGCTAGTTCAAGAAAAATTAAACTGCTACATTCGTCATAACTTATATCTACCAAATGATAAGTTATGCAGAAATGAAAGTGAGGCATTGCCATCCAAGATCCTCCTTCTTTAATGATGTATGGTGTAATAAATAAGATGACAGGGAAAAAAAACACAAAGAGATAAAGGAAGACACAGGACGCACATCTCATCCAGACTGAAAGCTGGAGGAGGCTTCTTGAATGAGATGAATGAGAAGCACTATGAAGAATCCGTGGGTGCAGGTGGTACGGATGGGATAAACGTAATGGGAATGCTGTGTGTGTGATGTTTTTCTGTTTTTCATGGGAGCCACACACAATCTGCAATAATTGCATTATTTGTGGTAGTTCATATTAGATTTAGCTCTGTTGAAATAATGTATAATAAACTAGTTTCAAGTTTTAATGGATTCATTCCAGTACAGAAAATAGTATAACAGATAGTAACAATTATCTAAACTTTCAAATCACTTTTTCTGATTAAATGGTGTTTAGACATTATGCTTCAAAAGGTGGCCTTTCAAACTGTAAAAATGTTTCCCATATGGATAGTATTTAAATTACACTCTAATTGTGAAGTATTGAATTTTATTGTGTCAAATATTGATCAATAGCAAATTATTTTTGTCCTTAAAGTTCTTATTTTGGCAATTTTATTTTGTAAACATTTTTGTCATTACAATATTTTGTTTTTAGAAATATTTTATGTGAAGTTTATTATGATGAGTAAATTTTCTTATGCTGTAAAATGGTATTTTATAAGTATTTTATACATTATTACATCATAATCCCCAGAAACGTATATTCAGAAATGTGTCTCCATAGGCTCAGAAAGGTTTTAATGTATATTATTGCCTTGCTTAGTTAAAAGAAAAAAAAATAACAAACATAAAAAATCTATTCTTAACCTCTTGTGTAATTCCTTTCCATTGCAGTAGAGGAAGAGATGTGTAAAAGGCATTTGAGAACCAAACAATAATCAATTAATATGACAATTGTTATCAAATTGTGTTTCTTATGTTAGACTATGCGTTTTCAAAACTCTTGTGGTTAGATATCTATGCTACTGGAAGACATTAAAAATAATATCGCCTTTTTTGCTCCTTTCTTTGTGAGACAAATCTTTAGCTGAGTGCTAATTTCCAGCCTAAGACCAGATCTATGTTGAATGAGAAAGAAAGTCTTAAAAGACTGAATAGGAGATAAGTTGATAATAGCTGAAACAGTTGAAATTTGATAATAGCTATCAAATTTCCTAAAGCGAGTTTGTCTTGGAAAAGCCAAGTAACTTTCTCTGGAACAAGGACAATTGTTCATTCTGTATACATTCTGCAACCCTAAGCAATTTTATCATTGTGCAAACATCAGAGCATACTTACACAACTTCAGTGGCTGTAATTTACACCTCATTATTGAAACGTCAATTTTATATCTTATTTTCTCTTCTGAAGAACAGTTCTTGAAATAAACTTTTCTCTTTAAAGCACATTTTCTGCTAAATGTTAGATTTCTGCTACTACATGAGAGAATAGAACACTGTTTTTCAACGTGTAGGTTGTGGCCAAGTTTTAATTGGGCTGTGGAGACTATAATGGAGACATTTTCATAGTGTCAAGGCATTACTTATTAGGTAACCTTCTCTCTGACTACACAGAGTATCTAAATCTGCTTTAGTTCATTCAAGGCTGTTATAACAAACTACCATAGACTGGGTGGCTTATAAACAGTAGAGATTTATTTCTCCTAGTTCAGGGGGCCGGAAGTCCAAGACCAAGATGGCTGAAGATTTTGGTATCTGATGAGGACTTGCTTCCTGGGCTTGTAGATGATGCCTCCTCACTGGGTTCTCATGTGGGAAAAAAGGGCAAGCTGGCTTTCTGGGATCTCTTTTATAAGGATACTAATTCCATTCATGAGTGCTCTGCCCTCAAGGCATAATCACCTCCCCAAAGCTTTACTTCCTAATACCATCACCTCAGCAGTTAGGTTTCAACATAGGAATCTGGGGGCAACACAGACATTCAGACCATAGCCATCTCCTACTGAAGCTTTTGGGAAACACGGAAAGGATGACTTGAAATAGGAAGTCATGACTGGGCGCAGTGGCTCACGCCTGTAATCCCAGCACTTTGGGAGGCCGAGGCGGGCGAATCACCAAGTCAGGAGATGGAGACCATCCTGGCTAACATGGTGAAACCCCGTCTCCACTAAAAATACAAAAAACTAGCCGGGTGTGGTGGCGGGCGCCTGTAGTCCCAGCTACTCCGGAGGCTGTATGCATTGAGAATCATCTTCATAAAGTATTATTTTAACTCTGAGTAAAATATTTGCTAGATAAAAAACTAAACTAATATTTTCTTAATCTAAAACATGCAAGCTTAGATTTATGTTTCATATTTTTCACAGATGTTTACTGCTTTATTGTATCTTCCCTACACCTTCCAGCAGGTGTCCTTAATTTGCTTTTGCCTAAAGGCATTTCTCCTTATTTAACGCAATGTTAGTTTCTTAAATATTGACTGAAATATTCAATATGTAATATATGATGTTAATTGATGTTTTCAGGAAGCTTTACTGATTATATGCAGTCTCATGGAAGTCTTGCATTTTATTTGTAAAAGATGTTCTATCTCTCTTTCTCTCTTTGGTCCAGTATATTTTACCAAAACTTGACTTTGGATCCAGCGTGAAACGGGTGGGGTTTAAATTCTGGTCCCATCAGTTTCTGTCTCTGAGTTCCTGAACAAGCTGTTTACACTTTCCAAGCCTTAGTTTCCAATCTCTAATTTTTAGGATTCCTGTGAGGATAAATGGAAGTGATATATGCTAAGTCTTGGTACACTGTCTGCACTTAAATCTGTTCAATAAATATTAGCATTTTTTAATTTCAGAAGTGTCAGAAATAGTATTTTCTGTGGTAATAAGTCATGATTTCATGTTAGATTTTTTAAAGCAAAAGACTAGAATGATCTTATAAGGTTAACTGTTTCATGTATTTGGTAGATGTGCTAAACAAATGATTAAACTTGCTTTCTCTTCAGCCACTTTTCAAAGCAAATTAGGTTAAACTGTACAGGTGATATACCTATTATATTTTAACAGCACATAGAGCTTTTCTGAAATGTCATGAATTTCATAGATATAATATATATCTAAATATATATATAAATCAATGGGCAAATATCATAAAGTAACTTTAAGAATAATATTATGCAATCAGTGTAAAAAGTGTAATTGATTTAGTGTTTCTGGAAGAATGGGTTTGTAGCTTTGTGTTCTCAGTTCATTTCTTTATTATTTCTACTCAAGTAACTAAAATGATAAATTTTTGCTTTTTAGTCATTCAAGACTGCTTGCAACTGATTGCAGACAGTGAAACACCAACTATACAAAAAGGTAATAAAATATCCCCAGTACTTTTTCTACTTAGAATTCAGTCCACTCCAAATATTTGTAAGTTTCAAGTCTAAAGACTATATTTGAATTGCATCTAAAGTCAATCATCCCTCTCAAAACTTCTTATAACCAAATAAAAAATAATAAACTTACATTTATTCAAAATGACTTGGGAATAAATAATAATTAAGGCTTAAGTAATGATCTAATAAGGAGAATGACCTTAGAGGCACTAATACTTAGAAATGTTAAATAATTAACATTACAATAAAATAAAAATCAATACTAAATCAAATTTAATTTTTATTATTTAGACAGCATTTTGTCTTTTAGAATGAGTCAAGACCATCTTCACAAACACAAATTCTCCTGTTATATTCAGTTGTAAAAATCATAGAAAGAGGAAAATAAAACTAAACAGATTATTAAAAAACTGTATTTTTAAAATAAATTTCCAATGTCAAATTATTGCTTGATAATTTACCATTTTCTCACAGAGGTAGAATGTTTTACATTTTTCAGTTATTTGAAGCTTTTTTTAGTTTTAATTTTAGACAAGTGTTTTCTGTAATAGTGGCCTGAATCCGGGTTCACAAAGAAACAACTTTTAATGTCATTTCCCAATATGTATCACCCAGAATATTAATGCAGAGAAATGGTCCTTGAAATAAGAGTTTCAGTGTCAAATAAATTTGGAAACATAGCATCTTATATATTTTTCTTTGGGTCACAAGGCACATTAGCAAGTTATTGAATCTAAGTAGTCCTACTTTAATAAAAAAATATTTGTTTAACTTTGTTTCATCCAGTTTTCACAAATTTTTGTGACTATGCCACTTTATGATGTATCGACCTCTCTCCGAAAAGAAATGGAAATTGCTGCTCTATAGTAACGTTTGTTTATGTAAGATAACTAAGGAACAAAAATGTTCTAAAAAAGAACCATTTGTTCACTCACACATTCGTTGATTCATTTACTTTACATTTATTGATTAAGAACATACAATTTCTAATTACTTTATGTTCACTGGGGGTATCAGTGATTAAAATATGTACAAATGCTCCTCGGCTTACGATGGAGTTATGTCCTGATAAACCCACCCTAAGCTGAAAATAACGTACATTGAAAAAAGCAGTTAGGACATCTAACTTAGCAAATATCATAGCTTAGTCTCGCCTATCATAAACATGCTCAGAACACTTACATTTGCCTGCAATTGGACAAAATCATCTCACACGAAGCCCATTTTATAGGAAAGTATTGAGTAGCTCATATTATGTTTTGAATACCGGACTGAAGTATGATTTCTCCTGAATGTATGTGGCTTTCATACCTTCGTAAAGTTGAAAAGTCTAAGCCAAACCATTGCAAGTCCGTATATGTGGTTTTCTACTTTGAAAGAACTTACCTCTTGATGAGGAGAAAACAAACAAAAGACCCAGCAGCCCTCAAATGAACAAGTAAAATATAGATGAGATGAAATGCTGTGGAGGGCAGCAAAGCAGGCAGGGGCAGGAGGAAGTTTTGTGTTGTGAACCAACTGCGAGTTCAGGAGTATCTGGAGGTTAAGCTAGGCAATGAGGAATGGGCAAAACAAAACAAGCACAGATAATGAATGTGAGTTGGCCCTGGTAATGATTCCCCGGCATGCTCTTTTCATTTGTGTTTTTTTCTGTGTGACTTTAATTGTCCTAGATACAACACAAGTACTAAACTACTTGTAAATCTATTATTTATTGCTCAACATTTTCCCAAATCATGTTTGCAACTTTTAATAAGCAGCACACTGTTTCCTAAGAAGGAAAAGAAAGCCAGGAGATCTTAAGGGCCAAAGTTCCAGTTTTAAAAAGTTCCTTGGAAAAGGTTTACTTTACACATTTTCCCCTACCCCCCAAAATGCTATAAATTGCACCAAATGATGCAGCTGCTATACTCCAATGTGCTTGTGAATTGGACAGTATGCTGTGGTCTTCCTGGAGTGGTGACCGCTTCCCACAGATCCAGGGGTGCTGAACTGGGATGCTTACCTGGGATGCTTGCTTGCAGTGCTCCAACCTTTAGGATGAAGAGGTTGCCCTTGTGATGTCAGCAAACCCTTGACTAGTATATAAATGTTAGTGTGCATGGACATTTAGCAGGGAGATAGAGGCAGGTTGCATTTTGTTAAAAAAGGTTGTACTCAATGAAGCATTTTACTTGCACAGTAAAATAAGAAGTCTTCTGGGAAAAGATAATAATATATTATGAGTATTATTAGCATATAATATATAATTATACATTATATAATATATAATATATTATAATAATTATGTATAATAAAATTAATATGTTATCTTCTGGGGAAACAATGTACTATTATTAGCATATTATATATTATAATATTATTAGTATATTCTATATATTATCCTATTGTATTATACATAACATCAGGTCGTGAGATGAAATCATGTTATGTATTCCGGGGATATGGAGGTTCAAAGGAGCAGGGCTACGTCCATCTGATATTTTGAGTTCCTATGCTTGCTCTCCCCCATACTTTTGTCCAGACAGTGAGGGCAGAGGTAAACTTCACAAAACAGAAGACGACAAGAGGGGTTTATCAGAATGTAGTCTCATGTCTTTTCTGTTCATTTGTTTTTTTGAATTTTAATCTAAATTTTGAATAGGTAATGCATTCACATGTTGCAAAAAATAAAAAAGCACAAAGAGTGTGGATTGCTCTTTTTCCCATCTGTTCCTGCCCACACTCACCTCACTTTTAGTTTCCTATGTAGACTTCAGACTCTCTCTATGTTAACACAAACAAATGCAAATGTAGTTCTGCTTTCCTCCTTTCCTATAGTAAACACTTAAAAACCATATTTGCAATACGTATGATTTGAAAATGAGATTATAACCTGCATTCTTTACTTAACAATGTATATTGCAGATATTTTGTTGCCTGTGTACAGAGTTGCTCATATTAAAATAAATGCATAGTATTCCATTGTATGAATTTAATGTATTTAATCATTCTCCTACCAATAGACTTCTTGGTGTCCATCTTTTGCAATGCAGGTGCTGCAAAAAATAATTGTGTGCATCCGTAACTTCTCATGTGTCAGCCTATGTGTGGGACAGACTTTGAATTTTGACAGTTATTGCTAAGTGGTCCTATAGGGATTATAAAATGTGATGCTATCGCTGGCAGCAAAAGAACATCAGGTGAAAAATAGCGTCTCTTAGCTTTCTTTAAGCCATTATTTTATATGTTTTAAGAACCATTTGTATTTCTGTCTTTACATTCTTCCAATTTTTCATTTCTATTTTTATTTTTTGTGAGCCATCTGTTCATATTTTTTTTTCATTTTTTTCATTGGACTTTGGTCATTTTTAATTTGATTTCTGTGAGCTCCTTATATCTCAAGCAGATTAATTCTTTATATTACAAATTGCGAGCATTTCCTCCCATGCTGTCATTTGTCTTAATTCTGCATGAAGTTTTTTTCTGTCAAATTTATCCGTTTTTTAAAGAATTCTGGATTTGGGGTTGTGATTAGAAAGGCCTTTACATTTAAACGTATTAAGGAAAGATCTCATGTTCCTTCTGAAACCTTTATAGTTATTTTCTACCTTTAAATAATGTATCTATTTGCAATTTATCCTGGTATAAGATGTGAGGTATGCAACCAACTTAATTCTCCCCCATGAGGGCATCACAAGTCTTTTTAATTGTCCATCTTTTCCACACTGCTTGAAGATATTAACTTTAACTTTTATTAAATTCCCGTGTTTAGTCTATGTTTTTTTCACTTTTAAAATACTTTTCTGTTATATCATGTTGACTGAATGTCTGTTTATGCACCCCAATAAAATGGCATTTTGGTTCCTAAGGCTTTGTTTTATTTTCTGGTAAATTTAATTCGCTCATTTTTTTCTTTTCACTTCTAGAATTTTTCCGTTTTTTTAAATTAAATATAGGAACTATAAAATCAGCTAGGTAATTTACCTAGTTAAAAGGAAAAAGAAAAATGCCTGCTGGTTTTCTTTTTTTTTTTTTGGATTTCATATTTATAAATTAAGAAAAATACCCTCATGATGTACAAATCAAATCCAATCCAAGAACATGATATATATTTATATTTGTTTAGTCTCCTTTTGTTTCTTTTAATATGTATTGAAATTTTCTTCAAGAACTTCTTGTGTATTTCTTATTAATATCATTACAAGGTATTCTACCTTTTCAAATGCTATGATAAATAGAAACATTTTCTTTCTTTATATTTTCCAGCTGGTTGTTCTTTTTGTGTATAAAAACCTTGAATTCCATGATATGTCTTTTCACTATTAAGGTTAAAATGTTTTCTTTTTATTTTTGGATTGCATTTCCCTAGCATGACTTTGCCCAAAATTTTACTTTTAACTTCTCTGAAATAATTTTTCTGTGTTTCCCATGTATGCAAAACAGAGTTGCTCTTTGTTTTCTTATCTCATCTTAAAATAATTTTCATTTATTGGGTGATATAAATCAATTTAGGTTTACTTATTTCAGAAATGTATTTGGCTTTCGTTCATGATATTGTGCTATACCGTGTACTGTTTTTCACGTTAACAAGAGTTTCTATTTTATAGTTTTGAAGAGGTTGCTTACTACGTAGGCTATTTGTTTTGCTTTTTCTGTTAGTGTAGACTTCTAAATGCTAAATGATCGGGGTATCTACCTTTTCAGTTATATCTTTTTAATTGAAATTAAATTCATAGACCATAAAATTAAATGCACAATTCATTCTCATGTAGTATTCACAATATTTTACAACCACCAACTCTCTCTGGTTCCAAAATATTTTCTTCAGCCCCAGAGAAAATCATGTATCCATTAAGCAGTCAATCACCATTTCTCTGTCTCCCCACGCCCCTGTAACCAGCAATCTGCTTTCCGTCTCTGTGGAGTCACCTATTTCAGATGGTTTATATAAATGCAATCATACAATACGTGACTTTTAATTCCTGTCTTCTTTCACTTAGCATAATGTTTTGAGGTTCACCCACATTCTAGCATGTATTCCTACCATTCCTCTGTATGAATGTATATGTTTCTATTACATGTAAGCCATAATTTTATGAATGGGCATTTGGTTTGTTACCCCCTTTTGGCTATTGTGAGTAGTGATCCTGTGAACATTTGCATAAATTACTTCCTGAGTGCCTCTTTTCATTTATTTGGAGTATACATCGATGAGTAGAATTGCTGAGAAAATGTCAGCCTGTTCTCTACAGTGCTGCACAATTTTGCATTCCCCCAGCAATGTACAAGTGTTCTAATTTTTTCACATCCTCACCAACATATCTTATTTTCAATGTTTTTATTATTATTGCCTTCCTAGTGGGTGTGAAGCCATATCTCATTTTGGTATTTATTTGCATTTTCCTTATGACCGATGATGTTGAGCATCTTTTCATGTACTTTTTGGTTTTTGTATATCTTCTTTGGAAAAATATCTATCCAAGTACCTTGTCCTTTTTTTAATTGAGTTGTTTGTCTTTTTGTTGTTGAGTTGTAAAACTTCCTTATATATTATGGATACAAGACCCTTATCAAGTATCTGATTTGCAAGTATTGTCTCCTATTTTGTGGATTGTCTTTTACTTTCTCAAGAATGTCATTTGAGGCACAAGAGTATTGTGCATTAGATAAATGAAGTAAAACTTATCTTTTTTTTGTTTCTTGTGATTTTAGTGTCATCATTGAAGAACTCATGCCAAATTCAACATCATGATTCACCCATATGTTTTCTTCTAAGAGTCTTGTAGCTTTATGTCTTATCTTTAGGCAATTGATCTATTTTAATTCATTTTTGTATATGGTGTGAAGCAGAGGTCAAAAATCATCTTTTAGCATGAGGATATCTAGTTGTCCCAACATCATTTGTTGAAGAAGATTATTTCTTCCACATTGAATGGTCTTGGTACACTTGTTAAAAATCAGTTGGACATAGATGCATGGGTTTATTTCTGTACTCTCAATTTTATTTTGTTTGTTTATATGCTTTGCCTTAGGCTGGACCACCATACTATTTGGATTACTGTTAAAGTTATAGTAAACTTTGAAATTTAGAATAGTGAATCTTTCAATTTTGTTATTTATTTTTAAGATTGTTTTGGCTATTTGATACTCTTTTGCAATTACAAATGAATTGTAAGGCTGGCTTTTTCATTTTGGAAAATAAAAGGTCACTGAAATTTGTGTATGGATTAGACTGAATCTGTACATAATATTGGGTATTACTGCCATCTTAACAAAACTAAATCTATCAATCCATGAACACAAGATATCTTCTCTTTTATTTATATGTCCTATCATTTCTTATAGCAATCTTTTGTAGTGTTTAGTGTTAAAGTGTTTTATGTCCTTGGGTAAATTTACTCTTAGGTGTTATGTTCTTTTGAATGCTGTTTAGTCAGTTCAGTTTGCTATAACAAATTCCAGTAGACTGAATGGCTTAAACAATAGTAATGTATTTCTCACACTTCTGGAGGCTGGAAAATTCAAGATTAAGGTGCCAAGAGATTTGGTTTGTGAATGGTGGTCTTTTCATTGTGTTTTCACATGGCTGAGAACAGAGACAAAAGCAAGTTCTTATGTCTTTTCGTGTAAGTACACTAACCCATCATAAAGACTGTGCCACCATGACCTGATTATTTCCCCTAATACCATCACATTGGAAGTTAAAATTTCAACATATCAATTTTGGGTGACAGAAATATTCAGTCCATAACAGATGCTACTGTAAATGGGATTCTTTTTTAAAATTTCATTTTTAGATTATTCATTCCTGGTTATTGAAACACAACAGATTTTTAAGTGTTGATCTTGTACCCTGCAACTTAACTGAATTCATTGATTAGTTTTAGTAGATTTTTTTGTAAATTCATGGATTTTTTTTTTTTTTTTTTTGACATGGAGTTTCGCTCTGTTGCCTAGGCTGGAGTGCAATGGCATGATCTGGGCTCACAGCAACCTCTGCCTCCAGGGCTCAAGTGATTCTTGTACCTCAGCCTCCCAAGTAGCTGGGATTACAGGTGCGTGCCACCACACCTGGCTAATTTTTGTATTTTCAGTAGAAACAGGGTTTCACCATGTTTGGCTAGGCAGATCTCAAACTTCTGACCTCAAGAGATCTGCCTGCCTCAGCCTCCCAATAAGTGTTACCAATAAGTAATACCAGTAAGTGTTGATATTACAGGCGTGAGCCACCACGCCTGGCTGAAAATTTTCTACGTATAGGATTATGATATTTACAAATAGAGATCGTTTTACTACTCTCCTTGCATTTGGATTTTTTAAAAATTTCCGGTATATGTTGAATAGCAGTGGTAAATGCAGGCATAGTCTTGTTTCTGATGTTAGGGTAGTCTTGAGGATTATTACATTTATATTCATGATTGATTGTGGCCTGTAGTTTTTTGTGTTGTCTTTGTCTGGCATTGGTATCAGTGTAATTCTAGATGTACAGAACAAGTTAGGAATTGTTCCCTTCTCTTTTATTGTTTTGTGGAAGAGTTTGAGAAGATTGATATTAATTTTTCTTTAAATGTCTAGTAAAATTCACCAATAAAGTCATCTAGTTATGAATTTTGAGGGAAGACTTGGATTAATTTAAACTCTATACTGGTTATAGGTCTGTTTAGATTTTTAAATTTATTTTTTGAGTCAATTTTGGTAGTTTGTGTGTTTCCAGGAATTTGTCCCTTTCATCTACATTATCTAATTTGTTGGAGTACAATTATTATAAATAATAAAAAGGTATAAACATTTTATTTCTAATAGGCCATTAACAATGCCTCTGTTTCTTTAGTGATTTTATTAATTGGAGTCTTTTTTATTGGTCAATGTAGCTAAATGATTGTCATCTTTGTTCATATTTTTCAAAAAACCAATGTTCAGTGTTACTGTTTCCAGTCTTTTCCTGTTCTTTTTTTTTTTTTTTTTTTTTTT
>NW_012108142.1:1220019-1256153 GCF_000951045.1 Mandrillus leucophaeus | reverse complement strand
TTTTTTTTTTTTTTTGTATTTGTAGTAGAGACAGGGTTTCACCATGTTGGTCAGGCTGGTCTCCAACTCCTTACCTCAAATAATTCACCCGCCTTGGCCTCTCAAAGTGCTGGGATTACAGGTGTGAGCCACCGCACCCAGCCCTTTTTCCATTGTTTATTCCATCTACCTTCTTTATTATTACCTTCTTTATTATATTATCTGATCTTTATTATTTTCTTCATTCTGTCAATTTTGGGTTTAGTTTCCTCTTCTATTTCTATTTCCTTAAGCTGAACTTAGAATATTGAGTTGAGATATTTTTTGACATAGGCATTTACAGTTGTACGTTTCTTTCTGAGTGCTACTTTCACTGCTTCCTATGAATATTGCTATGTTGTGTTTTTATTTTCAATCATCTCAAAGTATTTTCTATTTTCTTCTAGGATTTATTCATAGATCAATTTGTTGTTTAAGAATTTGTTCAATTTTCACTTATTTGTGAGTTTTCCAATTTTCCTTATGTTATTGAAGGTAGCTAGAATGAATGCTTACCAGAGATTCATTTCAGACAGAAAAACATAAACAGGTTTCAAGGTCAAAGGATGAAAAGCATATCTTTTTAAAATAAAAGATATGCTTTTGTAGAATTTAAATACTTTAAAATTTAAATTTGTAGAATTTAAATATTTTAAAATCTAATGAGAATTATTCTGTTGCACAGCATGGTCTATCTTGGTGAATGTTCATGTGCACTTGAGAATATGTATTCTGCTGATTTTGGGTGGAGTGTTTTCTATATGTCTGTTAGGTTCAGTTAGTTTACAATGTTGTTGAAGTTCACTGTTGCCTTATTGATCTCTTCCCTAGATGGTCTAGCTATTACTTCAGGTGAGATACTGAAATCTTCAGCTGTTACTGTAGAAATGTCTATTTCTCCTTTCAGTTCAGCCAATATCTGCTTATATCTTGAGGTTCTGTTGAGTGATGTTTATAATTATTAGGTATTCTTGATAAATTAACTCTATTATCAATATTTAATACTCTCTTTGTCTCATAAAAATTTTTGGCTTAACATGTGTTTATTCTGATATCAGTATTAGCCATTCCTGTTCCCTTTGGCTGCTATTTGCAAGGAGCCATATTTGTCATCCTTTGATCTTGAAACCTTGAAACACAAAAACCTGTTTGTGTTTTTGAATCTGAAGTGAGTCTCTAGTAGGCAGAATATAATTAGATCATGAGTTTGGGCTTTTAAAAATTTATTTTGCCAATCTCTGTATTTTAATTGCCAAATTTAAATTCAGTTCATTTATATTTAAAATAATTACTGATAAGGAAAGAACTACTATGTTGCTGTTTTTTTTTTATAAGTTTTGTTCCTCAATTCCTTTATTTCTTCTTTATTTTGTTTTTAATATACCTTTGTAAGTACACCATTTTGTTTTTCTCTTAATTTCTTTTTGTGCATCTTAAGAAGTTATTATCATGGTTGTTATTCTGGTGATTACAATAAACATCCTAAATTTATAACACTGTGGTTTGAATTGATAACAACTTAGCTTCTCTCTTATGTTGTTATTGTCACAAAATATACCCTTAAACACTGTAAGCCCTTAACATAAATTAATAATTATCATTTTATGTATTTGTCTTTTAAATAGTATAGGAAACAAAAGAGAAGTTAAAAACTAAAAATACACTTACAATGGCTTTTATATTTACCTACGTATATACCTTTACTTCTATTCTTTATTTCTTCATATATCTTTCAGTTCTCACTTAGTGTTTTTTGTTTTTGTTTTTTTTAAATTTCTATCTACTTTAGCGTTTCTCACAGGGTAAGTCTGCTACCAATGAACTCCCTCAGTTTTTCTTTATTTGAGAATAACTTAATTTTTCTTCACATTTTAAGGATATTTTCCCACATATGGAATACAGGGTAGACAGTGTTTTTCATTCAGTACTTTAAATATGTAATTCCCCTGCCTTCTGGCCTCCATGGTTTTTGATGACAAATCAGCTTTTAATCTTATTGAGCATATTTTATATTTGATGAATTGCCTCTCTGCTTTCAAGATCTCCTCCTTGTCATTATCTTTTAATAGCTTGATTTTAATAAGTCTTGGTAGGAATCTTTTGTGTTTACCCTTCTTGGAGTTCACTGAATTTTTTTAGACGTGTACATTTATGACTTTCTTCAACATTGGAAAGAGTTTGGCCATTATTTCTGCAAATATTCCTTTTTCGTATTTTCTCTCTCTTCTCCTTCTGTAACTCTCGTAATGCATATATTCATCTGCTTAATGCATCCTGGGGGTCTCTTATAATCTGTTCACCTTTCTTTATTCTTTCTATTTTAACTTTATCTTTAGAGCCATTTTAGATTCACAGAAAAATTGAGAGGAAGGTAGAGAGATATCTCATCAACCTCATATTCCCTACTGGTGCATATCCTCCCCCATTATCAAATCCCCCACCACAGTGATACATTTGTTACAACTGATAAACCTACACTAATATATCATTATCATCCAGAGTCCAGGGTTTACATTAGGGTTCACCTTAGTGTTGTACTTTCTATAGATTAGCACAAATGTATAATGGTATGTATTTACCATTGTAGTATTAGAGTATTTTCACTGTCCTGAAAATTCTCTGTGCTTCACTCCAACTACCTTTCCCTTTCCTCTGCTTATCCCCTGGAAGTGGCATTTTTAAAATGTCTCTATAGTTTTAACTTTTCCAGAGTGCCATGTAGTTGGAATTGCACAGTATGTAACATTTTTATTTTCACTTCTTTTTTTTTTTTTTAGTAATAGAAATTTAAGTTTCCTCCATGATATATCAGTGTAGGTTTATCAATTGTAACAAATGTACCACTCTGGTGGGGGATTTTGATAATGGAGGAGGATATGCATCTGTAGGGAGTGTGAGGTCTATGAGATATCACTGTACCTTCCTCTCAGTTTTTCTGTGAATTTAAAATGGCTCTAAAAATGAAGTTAAAAAAGAATAAAGAAAAGTGAACAGATTATAAGAGACCCCCCAGGATACATTAAACATAAGCATTATGAGAGTCACAGAAGGAGAAGAGAGATAAAATTTGAAAAAAGAATATTTGGAGAAATAATGGCCAAACTCTTTCCAATGTTGAAGAAAGTCATAAATTTACACATCTAAAAAGTTCAGTAAACTTCAAGGAGGGTAAAGGCAAAAAGATTCCAAATCTTATTAAAATCAATGTGTGTGTTTCAATTTATTTATTTATTTTTAACATGTGGATGTTCAGTTGTGCTGGTGCTATTTTTTTTTAAAAAACTATCTTCTCTTTATCATATTGCCTTTGCCCTTTGTCAATGATCTGTTGATTATATGTGAGTCTAGTTTTAGGCTCTTTATATTGTTTCGATAATCTGTTTTTCTCTTCTTTCAATAATACTACATTGTCTCGATTACTGTAGGTTTATAGTAAGTCTTGAAGTAGAGTAGTGTTAGTTCTCCCACTTTGTTCTTATCTTTTAATATTATGTTGGTATTTCTATCTTTTGCTTCTCCATATATTCTTTAGACTCAGTTTGTTGATATTCAACTTGCTTTGATTTTGATTAAGATTGCATTGAGTCGCCCGGACACAGTGGCTCATGCCTGTAATCCCAGCACTTTGGGAGGCCAAGGTGGGATCATGAGGTCAGGAGTTTGAGACCAGCCTGGCCAATGTGGTGAAACCTCCTCTCTACTAAAAATACAAAAATTAGCCAGCCGGGCATGGTGGTGCATGCCTGTAGTCTCAGCTACTCCGGAGGCTGAGGCAGGAGAATCACTTGAACCCAGGAGGCGGAAGGTGCAGTAAACCAAGATCGTGCCCCTGTCTCCAGCCTGGGTGACAGAGCAAGACTCAGAAAAAAAAAACACAAAACAAACAAACAAACAAAAAACCACCATTGCATTGAATCTACAGGAAGAACTGATGACATCTTGACAATATTAAGTCTTCCTATTTATGAACATGGAGTATCTCTCCATTTATTTAGTTATTTAAATCTTTTACATATTTTGTTGGATTATTCCTAAGTATTTCATTTTTTGAGGTAATCATCTAAATGCCATTGTATTTTTAACTTCAAGTTCCACTTGTTTATTACTGGTAGAAAAGTGTTAGATCACTGGTAGAAAAGTGATTCCCTATTGAGTATTAATCTTGTAATAATGACTTTATTATTTTGGTCCACTGAGTAGTTCATAATTTTCTTTCTTTGTATGCCTTGAAGTTTCTTCTTGAAAATTGGACAGTTTGGATGTTACAATGTAGCAAATCTGGAACTCAAAATTACTCCCATCCTCAGGGTTTTCTGTTGTTAATTGATGTGGACTGCAGTTGTTCACTTGTTTAGTAATTTTTCCAAAGTACTTTTTTTTTTTTTTTGCCTAGACTCTATTCCTTGTCCTGTGTGGACACAGGAGTCTTTCTTCTATTATCTGTTTTCTTGGCCTGGTAGAGATTATTTTATTGCTAATCCTCATCCTGACAGAGATTTTGTTAAACATTAGAAGTCGAAAAACAAAAATAAAAATCTCTCTTGGTGTTTACAAACAGCCTCTGAACCAGGGTATTTCTTCAACCCTTCACTAGGCTGTCTGCGGTTAACCTTAGTCTTTATCTCCTGTTTGCAGAGAGCCCAGGTAAGTATGTGGGTGTGCATATGTGTGTGTGTGATGTGGGAGGAATAAAGACAATAAATTAAAAATAAAAATAAGTAAACATGTTCTCTATCACTTTAATAAGATTATTGCCAGAAGAGATGATAAAATGCCTAAATAAAATATTAAGAGACATTAAGAATAGAGACCTACTATGTACTTGTTTTATTTTCTATGCTGACAATACACCAGTGACATTTACTAAGAAGTGGGTCTTTAATTATATAGATATTAATTGAATGTAAAAAATCTAAGAAATCAATCTAAATTATTATGAAAATTTTAGTAAACAAATATCTCTAGCCAGATGTAAACAAGTGATTTTAGAAATTTGTATTTTACTTCAATTTAAGAGAATATACTAGCTCTATGATGGAGGGCATTTCATTACAAGAAGTGCAGTAACTTGGTAGTAAAGTGCTTTAAAAAAACCAATTGAATACCTGCAATTAATTTTTACAGTACATTGCTATTTTGAATTATATTATGTTTAAATTTGAATTAATTAATAAATATTTGCTGCATGTCTACAGTGGGTCAGTCATGATGTTAAGCCCTAGGAAAATGACGGAACCAAACACAAATGGCCCTTTAGCTCAGAAAATTTAGTATCTATCAAGTGTATTATTTTTTTAACATCTCTCTTCACTCCAAGCATCAAACGAATATCATTAAGCTATGAAAGCAACTGCCTTGGTGAAGTCATCAGTTTGTGTTTTACAATATCGACAGTAACTGTGTTAACTCTTCCTCATTTTTCAGCACTCCAAAAAGTGCTTGGCATACATTATGTCATTTAAACAAAATTAAAAACTATTTTATGATAATCTTTTCACTGAAATTATATCATAAAAGAGGCGATGATGATTTTGCATTTGTAATTTGTCATTGAGGTGATCTTGTGTTAACTATTACTATACAAGAGGGCTTTTCTTTTAAGGAGAATGTTCCCTTCTTTGGGAAAAGCCACTTAGGATGATGAGACCTGCCCATATCAGGGCACATTCACCCTTGGTGAGAAACAGTGATGGACGTGCCTCCTGGGAGTGAGCAAGAAGCACAGGTCGACAAGAGCATGTGCTGAAGAAGACCTGGGAAGTTTCTTGATCCACTCATAGATCCTCCATCCTTCCTCCCCACTCTCCCTGACATGTTTCCTCCCTCTGTCTGTGGTAACAGGAACTCAAAGGTCTGACTAAGGAAATGTTATTTATTTCAACTTGAATTTACAATGTAGTTTGTTTTGTTGTCACCTAGGATTCTTACTCCTTAGAAACAATCAGAAATATGTGGTTCTGATTTTGCATTCTTCCCTCAAGAATCTTATTTGGACTGGGAATATAAATTAGTATAGCCATTATGGAAAATAGTATAAAAGTTTCTTTAAAAATTAAAAATGAAATACCATACGATCCATCAATCCCACTACCAAGTATATATCCAAAGAAAATGAAATCAGTGTGTCAAAGAGATATCTCTCATCCGAGGACTAACCATGCCCCACCCTGCTTAGCTCCTGAGGTCAGACAAGATACAGTGCATTCAGAGTGGTGTGACCATAGATGAGATATCTGTACTTCAATGTTTATTGCAGAATTATTCACAATAGCCAAGATACTAAATCAACCTAAGTATCCATCTGCAGATGGACGGATGAGGAAAATGTGTGATATATACACAGTGGAATACTATTCAGCATAAAAAGAAGGAAACCTTGTTGTTTTCAGTAACATGGATGAACTTGGAGGACATTAGAACAAGTGAAATAAGCACAGAAAGACAAATACTACATGATCTGATGTATATGTGGAATCTAAAAAAAGTCAACTTCAAAGAAGTAGAGGGTAGAATGGTATTGACTAGTGGCTGGGTAGTGGGGGTGGGGGTGAAAAGATGTTGGTCAAAGGTTACAAAATTTCAGTTAGACTGAAGGAATACGTTCAAGAGATCTCCTGTACAACATGGTGACTACAGTTAATGAAATGTATTCTTGAAAAATGCTAAATGAGTAGATATTGTGTTCTCACCACAAAAATGCCAACTATATGAAGTAACATATATTTTAATTTGCTTGACTCAGTCATTGCACAATGCCTACATATTTCAAGACATCATGTTGTACATGATAAATATGTACAATTTTATCTGTCAATTAAAACATAAGATCAAAACAGAATTTTATTTGGAAAAAGTTTAAATATACTTGGTTTGCCTTGGAAACACTATGTGAAGAAGGCACGTACACTTGGCAGTTGTATGTACGGAATGTGAGCACGTTGTTAACTACCACATCATCCTGTGCCCCTCATGAAAACCCACAGGAAAAAAATGCTCTTTAATCTCAATTCTAGAAAAATTGTTATCTTCTTTGGCTTCTAGCCTATTGTCTGTTGTGGACTCTGAATTTTATTATCAATTTTGTTTTCATTTTTGCTATGATCAGGATGAAATTTGGACACAGGTATGGTCCACCATTACCAATTATACAGGGACATTTAAAGTATGATTCTAGGCTAACTTCCACAGCTCTGTTTTACTATTTTATCCTTATATTACAGTCCATCTAATCTTCTTTTTATTCATTTTACATCACTTAATTTACACTCCCCAAATTTCCCAACCTCTAGCCTTAGGGCTCACCCTTTACTCAGATAGTCACATGACACACCCATGAGAAATCCAGGGAATGTAAAGTATGAATTCACAGGAAAGGAGTGTCTCTGCTCTCTTAATGGGTTTTGGTGTCCGAACGCACTTACAGATTCTGGCTCAGCAATGTAGTCCCCCATGTGCCTATTCACTGATGGCTACTGTCGTCCCTCTGTCCCTTTCATCTCACCCTTGAGCACAGCGGCCTCCTTGTCACTCCCCAAGTGATTTTTGATGGGTAATGGAGGAGAATTATCAGTGAACTGAGCAGAAGCCATTGAAACTCAAATATCATAGATCATTGTTACAAAGTTCCTTGACTGTTCTTAGTAAAGGTTGTGTCTTAGTCACTTTCTTCTTTCTCCCATAGGCTCCCTTCTGTTGCCACATTTGGGCCAAGGAATGGAGAGATTTCTTCCTCCGGAAACCTTTTGCCAAACTCTTCACATACTCTTTCCTCTCTGAGAATCAAAGGAAAATCTCTACTAGTGTGTTATTCAGAGAAATTTTGTCCACTTTTTGCTTCAAACTCTCTTATCCAGACCAGCCTTTATTATGAAATAGCCGAAATATAGACCAATAAAGGGAAAACCCAGACATTCATATAAAGGGTTAGCTCTTGGGTTCTTGTATCTGATATATTAACCCAGGTTAATATATAAGTGATGGCAAAGAATCCAATGCAGTAATGTGACTTGTCTTCTTCTTCTTCTTTTTTTTTTTTTTTAGGATGGAATTATCTTCTAAGTTTCAGAGGTGGCTTAACAACTAAATGGAGGTGGAGGTGAAAACTGCCTTTCTTGGTTTCTTTCCTTATAAATGATTCTCTTCATTGCAGGATCTTACACATTTGTTCCATGGCTTCTCAGCTTTAAAAGGGGAAGTGCCCTAGAAGAAAAAGAGAATAAAATATTGGTCAAAGAAACTGGTTACTTTTTTATATATGGTCAGGTAGGTTCAAACCCTAATTCTGATGTTACTGTCTGAAGCCTCCCATTTTGTGTTCATTTCTGACAAAGTTTTTTGGTTTGTTTCTCAGGTTTTATACACTGATAAGACCTATGCCATGGGACATCTAATTCAGAGGAAAAAAGTCCATGTCTTTGGGGATGAATTGAGTCTGGTGACTTTGTTTCGATGTATTCAAAATATGCCTGAAACACTACCCAATAATTCCTGCTATTCAGCTGGTAAATAATAGTTCTCACACCCTGCTAATTGTGAAATGAAGAGAGTTTGATGAAAAATCTGAGCTGCAAAATGCGAATATGAAAGGATGGTGCCCTAAAATATGAATAGACAGAAAGGCATTCCTCAATATATTGTGTTTTTTAAATCTTGAATGATAAGCTAGTCTGTTTTAATTGAGAAAGATGGAATTATTACTAATAACTTTACCATCTTTATATACATTTAGAAAGGGTAGTAACTTCATAGCAACTTCTACATTGTACATAGTACTTCTACATAGTAACTTCTACACTGAGAAAAATTCAAATATATTTTCTTCAACCCTTAATAACAACAATAATAATATCTGACAATGATAGAGTGATTACCACTGGCCAGGCACTCTTTTCTGCATTTTATATATGCATGCTTATTTAATCTTCCCATTTAAGAGAGTGAGGATCTAGACACAGAGAGGTAACGTAACTTGTCCCAGGTTACACAGCTACTAATTTTTAGACTCAGTTTAAACCAGCCAGTCTGATTCCACACTGGGAGCAACCAAACCTCTTCTTGCATGCTGTGGAAGAAATGCCCCGGCCGGGTTTGAGGGTAAGGGAAAGTTGTACAATGGCTTCTTTCTCACACAGGTGACATCTTGTGTCAGTGGACACCAGACAGGTGACTTAGGAATGTGAAAGTGTAGAAGCAAACCTACCTTTGCACCCAGGTGCAGTGAGAGGCAGAGAGCAGGGCAGGTCTTGTAAACCTCAGGTCTGTTTTAGCTGTAATTGCCAACATTTCCTTCATTTTATTTTTCAAGGGTGATTTAAAATTAATCCAGGCTGGTTTTAAAGAAAAATATTTACCTTAAAGACATTTATTTTCTCTGTTGATTTTGTAAAAATCCAGAACCCTGAGGAATGGCTTCAGTTCCAGATGTTTACTATGTGTTCCAGATGTGTGACACACAGGAATGGAGACTGGCTATGCATTTTGACATACTGTATTTCAAAGGCATTTACAAACAAATGCCCAATAAGTCAGTTAGAAACTAAGAAAAATAGTTTCTAATAATGGAAATGATGTCATTCTGGATCTGCAGCCACAGATAGCATTGGTGGAGAGATGAGGAAGTTTATAAAATTAGAATTCCCTAATTTGCATAAAGAGATGTTTCCCTTCACCCAGTGCTGACTAGTAGTTTGGAGTTGCAAAATATTTATAAATGGTGAGACTACTCCAATCTGTTATTTATTTATATTCATTAATACTAAAAATTTTACAAATAACTCTTTAAAACATTTTTCTAATCATCTGCTCCTCTTACACTTACTTGCTTTTAGAGGAGTCTGCTAGATTTCTTAAGGTGTCTTACTTTAAGAATAATTCACCTGACTTTAAAAATATTTTTCATTACTAGTAGCTTACTGTTGTATATGAGTCCTGTCCTCTAGGAAGTTTCAGGCTTGCAATTTTAATCTGTTTTAGGGCGAATTTATTTAAAGCCATTTAAAACCACACATTAGAGTATAAGTACATAAAATGTTTCCATAGTAACCTGAAAAGATGTGAATGGCCAACTTAAGAAACCCAACATAATATCAAAGAACCACTTACATACATAAAGCTGAATCTTATTACTTATTGTATTAATAAAATGTTTATTAGAAAAATTATACCTGATTGCTGTAATCTGGAAGAATTGAAATAGCCAATAACTTAGTGTTAAAATGTTAAATAGACTCTATAGTTGTTCACACCCACCTAATCTTTAGAGTTAATATTACTTAATGCTCTGTGAGCTATGATCTTTGTCAAAATGTTAGCTCATTTCCAATCTCTATGATATTGACAAGTCTGTTCAACAAATAAATCTCAATCATTTTATTCTTACTGCTTAAGGTAGTCCACAAATGTTTTGTCAATTCTAGAAAGTGTACACATAACCTGTAATAAGTCCTAAAAAACTTTATTTTGTTTGTAGTCTGTCTTTGCCCATTACAAAAAAGCATACCCAGGGGGGACAGAAATTTTGTCATCCTTGATCACTACTGTAGGTTTTTCCAGAAGGGTGCCTGGTACATAGTAAATGTTCAATAAATAAACTCCCCCGGCTGCTGCCTGAGCAAATCTGCATGCTTTGGGCTTTAGGTTAGAATAGACATGAACATACATGTGTTTATGTAGGTACATTTTCACTATGCTAATGAAACAATGCAACTTTTCTAAAAATAGCCATAATTATTGACAATTCAGATGACAGTTTTATTGTTTGTTCATTTCTTTATTTCTTTTCTTCCGCTTATTCCTCCTCTTTCTTCCCCTTCACATTTTTCTTTTGATACATGGAGTGTAGTCCCTGAATGTATTTTGTATTACCAATTCACAGATGCATTTGTCCTTGTAAATTAGTCGCACACAGATTTATTGGTCATTTTTGAAGAGTTAATTTCATTGTTGTTTTTGATTATGAAGACAAATGTGGTTATATAATAAAACAAAATATAAGAGGTTATGAAAAGTAATCCAGATAATGCTTAAACCCATAGTCTGAACTCTCAAGAAAAACTGTATTAATAAATGTGGTATGTTAAGAAATGGTGTTTTCTTCACTTTTTAATATTTATGCTTTTCATATGTATGTTTAAAAATATAATTAGGAATATCTAGTATATATATGTGTGTGCGTAATTTTTCACATTTTTATTTAACATTATTATTAAAACTTTCCTTGTCAACAAAATTAAATAAAAATCACTAATCATTTAATATTCTATCGAGGGATGTGCCATGATTTACCTAATTGTTTAAAAAGTTATATATTGGGCTTCTTTTGGGGAACTTCATTTTTTAAAGAGTAGGTAATAAATTCATACATATCTGTTGTAACTCCTTTCGCTTATTTCTTCTAAATTTTTTTAGGCTAAGATAATTGCAATGGTTTAGAAGCCCACTGGTATATTCTGAAGTGTGGATGCCTATGTTAACTTTTTTTTTACAGAACAAAATAGTTTTATTTAGGTTTTTTTCTTTTCTGTTGTATAACCACTTATAGTTCTTGTAAATCATTTTTTCCTAGGCATTGCAAAACTGGAAGAAGGAGATGAACTTCAGCTTGCAATACCACGAGAAAATGCACAAATATCACTGGATGGAGATGTCACATTTTTTGGTGCATTGAAACTGCTGTGACCTACTTATACCATGTCTGTAACTATTTTCTTCCCTTTCTCTGTACCTCTAAGAAGAAAGAATCTAACTGGATATACCAAAAAAAAAAAAAAAGTAGTTACCGTTGCCTTTTCTGTGAGCTATTTGTTTTGGTTTGCTGAAACTAGTCCAAAACAGGAAATTTAACAGACAGCCACAGCCAAAAAGTGTCATGTGAATTACAAGAAACCAGAGCCCATTTAGGGAAAGATAGAACTAGAAAGGCTTTTCACTATAATTCCATGCTGAACAATTGAGTCATCACTTCTTATCTTGGAGGAAGGACACAATTCAAAGGGTAGTAAGGATTTTGTAAAATGTGGCGTCCATAATTTACTATGGAAGAAGTGCCCACATCTCTAGGACATTAAGACATTTATGAGAAATGTCAGGATTCATTTTCTATTTTTATGTTAAATGCACTCCCTCCTTTTTGGTCAACATTACAAAAAGTAAAAAATAAAAATTTTAGAAATCTTGCAGTAGTTACATGAAATAACTAAAAGTTTAAATTTAAATATGAAACAACTTGGCTGAAAATAGTATCCATGTACTATTTAAGTATTTTATGGTTATTTCAAGTATGCAATTTCTATCTATGATGTAATATATTACCCACACATTTTTTCACAGGAGAGAGAGAATATCCTCATTTGTTTATGCTCATGTGTGTTTCCTATAATGAATTTCAGAAACATTTAATGTCAGGTAATTTCAATTTATGCATGTAAAGCATTGATTGAAAAATAACTATAATTGTTCATATATAACAACATAATCTCCAACAGAAGTTACTGAATACATTTATACTAATGTAATGTAATTTCCCTTTATTTCTTCCTCTTCTGTTTCAAACTGCTGCTATTGTAGTTTACATATCCCAACCTTTAAAAATATTCCTCTTATTAGTTTTATATTCACTTTATAGAGGTTGAGTTTTAATTAAAATTCTTGGCATCTTGAAGTATGTCACGTACCATGTACTCCTTATAAATATGTTGATATCTCAGAAGACATCATCCTGGTTTTCATTTTATAAAGTACCATACTTAAGAATGCTGTAATACTTATCTTTTATAACATATTTCCTTTGCTTTGCTTGTCTTTTATGTCATTAGTTTTAACTGTTTACTTCATTTAACAGTTTACATCATTCAACAGTTTACTTCATTAAACAGTAGGTGGAAAAGTAGATGCCAGTCTATGAAAATGTTCCCATCTATATCAAAATACTTTTCAAGGATATACTTTTCAAAACAAAGAAAACCATTTACATTTTATGTTTAAAATCTAAACTTTAAGTTTAAACTTTGTTTAGGTATCTGGTTCCTATGATTTCAACTTCAGTAAGTTCAAATAAAATATATTTTGCGGTTCATTTTGTTTTACATTGTAATTTAAAAAGAAGAAGCGATAAGTGGAGTCAGAGTTTCAATGCTAGGAGGGGTGGTTAATGATTTTTCTGGTGTTGCTGCTAATATGGATTAACAAATAAAAACCTTCATTGCCTTTTGCCTCATTGTCTGACTGAATTTCTCTAGCAACACCCACCTTTTGCATTCTCACTATATAATTAAATGTTATTTTTAAAATCAGCTGAAACATGATAAATTAATTTGTGTTAGGATTCGATAGTTTGGAAATGTGAGTATTTTCCATATCTGAAAAAGGATCTGTTCACATCTGCATCTAACTACTTAATTTTAAACTATTTAGAAGGAGACATCAGTTATATTATTACCTTTAGAGTTGAATTTATCCAACAGTACAGTATATTTTGTGGGATTTTTAGTACAATATTAAGTATATATTATTGGTATAATATTGAGTATTAATATATATACTTATAATATTAAGTAGATGTATAACTGAGAAAAGCTAATACCAGGTCAAGCATTCTTCTTCTGAGGAACTGACTATGAGGTGGTAAAATTCAACCAGGACAAGCATCTTGTAGGGATCACAAAAGGTATCACTGAGGGCAATCTCGTTGGCAGCAACCTCTTATCACATATTGGGCCCAACCCCCGCTCTGCTGTAATTAGAAGGTTGTATTAGTCTGTTTCACACTGCTGATAAAGACATACTCAAGATTGGGTAATATATAAAGAAAAACATTTTAATGGACTCACAGATCCACATAGCTGGGGAGGCCTCACAATCATGGTGGAAGGCAAAAGGCACATCTTACATGGTGGCAGGCAAAGAGTGAATCAGAGCCAAGTGGAGGAGGAAACCCCTTATAAAACCACCAGATCTCATTAGACTTATTCACTACCACAAGGACAGTATTGGGGAAACTGCCATCATGATTCAATTATCTCCCACCAGGTCCCTCCCACAACACATGAGAATTATGGGAGCTACAATTCAAGATGAGATTCGGGTGGGGACATAGCTAACCCATATCAAAGGTGCAATGTAGAATTCATAATCCTCACCATTTGAGGTTTGATGATGGTGATGAAAGGAAGACAACAGGATTATAGATATAAGAGAAGGGAGGAAATTCTTTAGCATTGAGCTAATCACTTTGCATGTTTTTAAAACTTTTTGACTTTTCGTTTTGAAATAATTTCAGACTTTTAAAAATATGAGAAAGAAAAGTGCAATGAAACCCTTATATTCTTCACTTATATTCCCAGTGTTAACATCTTACAGCACAAGGGTAAAAGTCAAGACACTAACATTAATACAGCAATTAATGCACAGACCCTGTGAAGACTGACCACATGCTAAGTTATAAAGCAAGATTCAGCACATTTTAAATAGTTGGCTTTATAACAATTACAGTTCCTCTGTGGCATCATCAGTAAAAGAAATCAGTGATTAAAAAGTAAGGAAAATATGCACTTGGAAATTAAAGTGGAAAGAAATCACTTCTAAATAATTTATGGCTTAAACAAAGCACACAGAAATCAGAAAATGTTTACAACTAGATGACAAAATACTTCACAAGAAACCCTGGGGTGTAGGAAAATCAGTGCATACATAGGGTTTATAAACTTAAATGCTTATATTATATGAGAAAAATGACTGAAAGTTATGAGCTAAGCACCAACAGCAAGAAAAATACAAAAACAAGACAAAACAAAAGCAAGATAAAAACAAAATAAACAAGAAAAACCCTAAGCCAAAGGAATAGAAGAAAGCAATGAAAGATAAGAGCAGAAATTCAGAAACAGGAAAAGACAGGCAATTAAAAAGGTCAATAAGGCCAAAAAATTTATACAGAGATAAATACATGTAAATATAGAGATAAATATAATAAGATACTTTTATCATAAAAGTAAAGTATTTTTATTTTATCACATATAAACCTCAAGGTTTCCTGTGAAATATTTCATTATCAATATTTTCAAACAAAAGTACAGCAAGCCAGCATAAACAATATTAGAACTGAATATGGGGACAAAAGTATAGATGCCAAAGAGAAAAATGAAAAAAAAAAAAAAACACTAAGAATGTTTTGTCAATAAACTTTAACAAGTTAGATTAGAGATAAATTCCTAAATATAAATTGACAAAAACTGATCAGTATAAAAGAGACAAAAATGAATCCATTAGAGATGTTGAAGTAGTAGTTTACAATTTAAACACACAAAAAAATGGTCAGGCCCAGATGGGAAAATTTTCTCAAATATTCAAGGGGCAGACTATTTCTATATTATGTAAATTATTTTAGAGAACAAGAAAGCGAGAATACTCTCAAGTTCAACTTATATTTTCCTCTATAATCTTGATACCAAAACATTCTGAGAGCAGAATTACAAGTAAAAATTACAAGCCAATCTTACTCATGAATATAGAAGCAAACGTCGTAAAACACTAGCGAACTGAACTCAGCAGTATATTTAAAAAGAGCATGCATAATAACCAAGTTGGATTTGATCCATATTTGCAAATTTATATCTATATTAATAACAGATGTAAGTGATTATAATAAAATATTAAAGGAGAATATCATATGATCACCTCAGTAAATCCAAGAAAGAAAGTACAATTCAATATTTATGGTAAACACTTTTAGCAAAGTGAGAATAAAGAAAACTTTTAAAATCTTGTAAACTTGGCAAGAAACCAGAACAAGATAATTATCCCTGGATTATTATTACCACTTCTACATTATACCAAAGAGTCTAGATATTTTAACATTTTTTCAAATAATATTTATTAAATGTCTAATATTTATAAGGCAATATTCCTGGTAATTATTTAGTGGGAAGGGGGCAAAAAATAAACAAGCAGAACATATGGTTTGCTAGATGAGGACAAATACTATGGAGTCCAATAAAGTAGCAGACATAAGGCATTACTGGAGGAAGATGCGGTGCATACTTTAATAACAATCACAAATATTTATTAAGTATTTATATCGTGTGAGAGACTCTTCCAGGTGTTAATTTATTTCAATATTCCAGCAACTCCAAAAGATCAAGCCACTATTAATTTCCTTATTTCATAGATGAGAGTTACTTCATAAACTTATTTCATAAACTGAGAGGTTATGTAAATTGCCTAACCGTTTGCTGTAAATGGCAAGGCAAGATCTGAACCCAGGTCCTTTAGTTGTAAGTCCGTCAACCTCAGCACTACACCATACAGCCTGTCAGTCAGGGAAGGCCTCACTGAAGAAGGGCATGGAGAAGGTAATGTAAATGATTTGGTTTGGCTGTGTCCCCAACCAAATCTCATCCTGAATTCCCATGTGTTGTGGTAGATAATTGAATGAGAGATAATTGAATCAAGGGGGTAGTCTTTCCCATGCTGTTCTTGTGATAGTGAATAAGTCTCATGAGATCTGATTGTTTTAAAAAGAGGTGTTCCTCTGCACAAGCTCTCTCTGTCTTTGCCTGCTGCCATCCATGTAAGACATAACTTGCTCCTCCTTGCCTTCTGCCATGATTGTGAGGCTTCCCCAGCCATGTGGAACTATAAGTCTAATTAAACCCCTGTCTTTTGTAAATTGCCCAGTCTTGGGTATGTCTTCATCAGCAGTGTGAAGACAGACTAATACAGTAAGAGTTATGGGGAAGAGTATTTGAGAGAGAGGAAAGAGAGAGCAAAACCCCTTCAGTGTGTTTGTCGAGGACAGTGGTCCTCGACAGTGGTCCCAGGGTGTCTGGACCACAGTGATCCATGGAGAAAGTAGAAAATGAAGCTAGAGAGGTAGGGAGGGGAGGGCACTGAGCCTACAAGACCTTGCTGAGCATTGGGAGGGAATTGCTTTTAGTCTGAGTGAGAAAAGAAACTCTAGAAAGTTCTGAGCAGAGAAGTGATGTGATCTGACTTACTTGTAAAAGAATCACTGTGAATTCTGTACTGTTTAGTCTACATAGGAGAACAGGTGAAAGCAGGAGATTAACAGGGGTTTGTAGCCATAATCCAGGCAAGGAATCATGGTAGCTTTGACTAGGGTGGCTGAATTGTGTGTTCTGTGTTGAATAAAATATTCAAGGATAATATCACATGATCACTTCAGTAGATCCAGGAGGGGAAAAGTACAATTCAATATTTACTTATGGTAAACACTTTCAACAAAGCAGGAATAAAGAAAACTATTTAAATCTAATAAACTTTGCAACCAGGAAAAGATAGTTATCACTGGATCATTATTACTACTTCTATATTTCCCCAAAATATTTGCTAAAGTCCCAACTCCTGGTAACTGTAAAGGTGACCTTATTTGGAAATAAGGTCTTTGCAGATGTAGCTAAGATGTAACTTAAGTGAAGTCATACTGGAATAGGGTAGGCCCCTAAATCTAATGGCTGGTGTCTTCATAAGAGGAAGAGAAGAAACAGAGACATGCACACAGGGAGAAGGCCACGTGAGTATCAAGGCAGAGATGAGATGGGTGCTTTTGCCAGCTAAGAAACACCAAGGATTACCAGCAACCACCAAATGCTAAAAGAGGCAAGGAAAGATTCTCACCTAGATCTTTCCGAGTAAGCAAAGACCTCCCAACACCTTGACCTCAGACTTCTAGCTTCCAGAACAGTGAGAAGTACTTGTTTTCAACCATCCAGTTTGTGACACTTTGTTATGACAGGTCTAATAATCAAAAACAGGTGTTGACAATCAGAATATTGAAAATGGTCATATTCTGTATAATATCTTTAAAAGTGTAGCCCACAATATTTGTTTATTCTCTAAACATGGGGGCAGGAAGATAAAAAGAGAGGCATGAAGGATAACTCCCAAGCCTTAGCCAGAGTAACATGAATAATAAACATCCTCTAACAGGATGAGGAAGACTAGAAGAAGCAGCTTCAGAGTGGGCAGGAAGGGAGTTCAATTTTGAACATATTAAATTTTCGTTGAAAAGTGAACATCAAAACGGAGACACCGTCTACGTAGGTGGGAATAGAAACCCTGCATGAGATCACCAGGGGTATAAGCCCAAAGAGCAGAGAAGACAGTGAAAGAATGGATTCTGAATGTCAACGTTCAGGAGTCCATGAGATGAGGAAGAATAAGCAAGGGAGACTAAAAAGAAATTACCATTAAGAAAGAGTAAAAACAAGGAGTCCTGAACCCAAGTCAAAAAAAAAATCAAGAGAGAAGTTGCGCTCAGACTGTTAGTGCTGTTAAATTGCACGAAAGAGGGTGGGGAGGGCATGGTCGGGGAGCAGACTGCAATTTGCATGAGGCCAGGAAACACCCAGATGGGAAAGTGGCCTATATACAAATACTCGACGATATGATTTGGCTGTGTCCCCCCCAAGTCTCATCCTGAACTGTAGTTCCCACAATCCCCCTGTGTTGTGGGAATGACTTGGTGAAAGGTAATTGAATCATGGGGCTGGTTACCCTCATGCTGTTCTTGTGATAGTGAGTGAGTTCTCACAAGATCTGTTGGTTTTTAAAGGGGCTTTCCCCCTTTTGCTTGACACTTCTCCTTGCTGGTGCCAAGTGAAGAAGGATGTATTTGCTTCCCCTTCCACCATGATTATAAGTTTGCTGAGGCCTTCTCAGCCATGCAGAACGCTGAATCCATTAAACCTCTTTCCTTTATAAATTACCCAGTCTCAGGTATGTCTTTATTGGCAGCTTGAGAACAGACTAATACACTTGAGGATGAGGGTGCAACTTCATTACAGACCTCCCTTACCCTAGGGCCACAGAGATAAATTGTGAGAGATGGTCAGGTTCTGTATGCATTTTGAAGGTAAAACAAGCTATCTTCTAACATGAGGTGTGAGATTCACTTTCAAGTTTTTGGATTCATGAACTGAAAAGGCATTATTGACTGAGATGAGGATGGTAAGAATTGGAGAAGAACAAAACATAGATTGTTCTAGTAGGTTTAATTTGGAGATGGCTGTTAGCCATCTGATGGAAACATTGGGCAAATAGATGTTTGGCCATGGATATTGGTATTGTTTCTTTTTCCCTTTACAATAAATACTCCTATACACATTCTTGTACTTGTGTCCCTGTGTGAATATTTAATTCATTCCAGTTCTTACCACTCCTGGGAACATGGTAGAATGATACAGTCTTGTCACTGAATGTGGCCATGTGACTATTTCTGACTAATCCATTGTGAACTGAGCCCTATAGAATACTTTTTTCTCTCTGATCCATGATCAAAAAATTTCAGAACAGTGTGTGTTGTTCCATCAGCCTAGATCCCTCAGAAACTATATTGATCAGAGAACTCCCTCATCCAGCCACTTGCTCTGTGAGATTCACGATGGAAAAGCAATGTGAACAACAAATAAATTTCTATTGCCCAAAGTCACTGACATTATAGGCATGTTTGTTTCTGCAGTGTAATTGAGCCCATCTTGACTGATGCTTTCCAGAATTAATTTTATTGTGCCGTACTCATTCAACCTCCTATGACTCCCATAAAACAAACACAGTCAGGGCATAGAGCCCATGTATCAATTTCCCCTTAGATAGCCCATTGCCATGCTCTTCTTTGACAACCTTGACATTATCTTCCATATCAGATACAGCTGATCTGAGCTTTGTTCTCAGTGCCCTTGGGCACTGTGTTCTCCTGGCCAGACTATACCCCTCCTCCTCAGGGACAGCTTTATCTGCCCATGCCCTGCTGCCTGAATGAGCCAAATTACAGTAAAGCTCATCCTGTCTTAGGTGTAATAATTCCCTGACTTCCACTGTAGCCACACACATACAAACAAAATATACAATTAGAAAGGAATGTTTGAAGACACAGCTGGCTTCTTGGCATGCCCCCTATGTCCAAGGACCCACACTCAGAGAGGCTCTGTGCTTACTTTAATACTCCACTGTTGCCATCTTGGAAATCTTAATCATTTTTGAGCAAGGGTGCTGATATGGCTTGGCTGTGTCCCCACTCAAATTTCATCTTGAGATGTAACTTCCACAATTTCCACAGTCTGTGGGAGGAACCCAGGGGGAGGTGACTGAACTACGGTGGCAGGTCTCTCCTGGGCTGTTCTCCTGATAGTGAATGAGTCTCATGAGATCTGATGGTTTTAAAAAGGGGAGTTTCCCCACACAAGCTCTCTTTTCTTGCCTGCCGCATATGAGACATGCCTTTCACCTTCCGTCATGATTGTGAGGCCTCCCCAGCCACGTGGGACTCTGAGTGTAATAAACTGCTTTCTTTTGTAAATTGCCCAGTCTTGGGTATGTCTTCATCAGAAGTGTGAAAACAAACGAATACGGACACCTACACTTTCATTTAGTGCTGGGTCCTGAAAATTAGGTAGCAGTTCTATTAGAAGATATTAGAGGGAAGGAGTAGAGGATAAGTTAAGAGCCTCATGTCTTTTGCCGAAGGTCTAGCATTCAAACATCAATTTGTCTGCTAATTTTATAACATTAGTAACACTGAATTTGTGGAAAAATATGCACATGTAAAAACTCTTACAATAGTACCTTGCATATTATACGTGCTAAATGCTTTTGCTTAAAAGACACACATGCCTATACCCACATACACAGACATAACAAGAGGAATTTGAATTTGAATTCAAAAGAAGGAAAGAGAAGTGTACTGTCTGGTTTCGTTTTAGCAATGAAAACCAATCTGAAAGCTAAATTGGCCGGAAACTGAGGAATATCTGGTTTTGTTATCTTATATTGTTGTTTTGTTTTAAGATATCTTGGGTAGACAGGAAAAAAATGAGAGAGAAAGCGAAAGAGAGAGAAAGCAGAGCGGCACCCTGGCCTTTAGAACACCGCTCGGGTCCATCCATCAGGTCCCAGAACGACATCCAGCAGCGCGAATGAGAAACACAACAGCTCTGACTATATCCCACCCCAGAGGCTACATATTTCCAAGATTTAGACAACTGGGGCAAAGACTTCAGCATGAGAGCAGAAGGCTGCCCTAAATTTAACCTTGCAGGACTGAAAGGCAGCCAGGATTCAGGAACTGGGTGGCAGCATCAAGAAAACAGAATAAGAGGGAGATGGATGAGGAAGAAAATGTACAGCAGGAAGATCATTTCTGAGGCCTGGGCGTGTCCATATGGGACCACCCTGGAGGTGTGAGCTGGGGATGAGTAGGGAAGACAGTGCTGTTTGGTCTTTACCCCTCGGGCTGCTCCCACCACCACCCCACAGTCTCCATTTACAATGATAAGAAGCTGGTGAACCCTCACAGGGGCTTTTCTGAGGGAGGGAGTATACGGTGGAGGCTCCCGCTTGCCCATGGAACAGGAGACGCTGAATGGAAAGCACCGCATAAGGAAGGATGGTGTAGAGAGTTGGTGAGAATAAAAACACAGCCACGATTGTATTTGCATTTCAGATAAGACTATTGCATAATACATGGCAATCTGACTGTCTTGGAAATTAAGATAAATTGTTTCAATTTTTTCTCAAAAATAAGCCTCAGAATTGACAGGGCTTCTAGATAAGAGTCCAAAATCACAGTGAAAGTGAATAAGATGTTTCTAAAACAACAAACTGCCTAATGAGGAATCTCCTCTACCCCTCTGGAATGTCATCACCCAGTTTCAGAGTGAATACCGCCAGAGGTGACAACCTATCTTCATGTTTAAAATCTTTGTCTCATGAACCAAGATGTGGTTTGTACTCTCAAAGCCCCATCTCACCACGTTGCAGGAAAGGAAATCTAGTTCAAAGTAAGTTCCTTTTAACCTACATTATCTGAGTGGATGCAAGACAGAGAGGTAAGTTCCAACCACACATGAGTTTGAGAGGCTGTAGTCATTTTCATTTCTGACACTGACTACTTGGAATTGCAGTGATTGCTTGAGTGATAACTCCAGGGACGTACTTGATAGCTCATCTCTGCAAAAGTGTGGTGAAAGGGACCCTACGTTTCTCAATATGAATTACACGTGGTTTTACCTGCTCCATTGCCAACACATTCTATTTCAATAACCACAGCTGGTGCAATGGTAAACAAAAGAAGGCTCTTGCCTTCAAAAAGTTGTACCACCCATTTGTTAAGCCATGTTTGTAAGCCATCCTAGAGTCTCCTGCCCATTACTAAATGCCTCAGCAAATGCCACCACTTGTGTTTCCAAAGTAGACTGCTCTTGTTATTTTTACAAATTAAAGAATTAGAAAAATAATGCAGGCATAAGGACTTTACATATTGATAGTTTATGCTAATTTTGTCCACATATTATGACTACAGATTAAGGCAATATGTTGTAAATATTCTTCATAGATAGGCAGTACATTTTAGTTTATAAGAAGACAATGAGCAGAGTGGTTTATTGATGACATCGATGAAAAACAGGTTGCATGTTTGAGATCAGGGTCCCGGGCTTTCTGTTAAATAGTCTTTTTAAAAAGAGTTTTATAAATTTTCATCAAATCAGTGACAAATTCTGCAATATCTAAATAATTTAATGAATGATAGAATAATATATTTTTCAGAAGTTTGTTTTTACATCATTAACTTTTAAAAAATTGATGATGCTTCTGTTGAATATATTGCAGATAATGGTTGTCTGTTTTTTTCTTTCCAACTTTTAGGTTCAGTGGCTACATGTGCAGGTTTATTGCATGGGGAAATTTCATGTCGCACAGGTTTGGGGTATGGATTATTTCATCACCCAGGTAATAAGCATAGTATCCAATCGGTATTTTTTCAATCTTTACCCTCCTCCCTCCACCCACGCTCAAGTAAGCCCTAATATCTATTGTTCCCTTCTTTGTGTGCATGTGTACTCAGTGTTTAGCTCTCACTAATAAGCGAGAACATGTAGTTTATAGTTTTTTTGTTCTTGCATTAGTTTGTTTAGGATAATGGCCTCCAAGCTCCATCTATGTTGCTACAAAAGACATGATTTCATTTTTTACGGCTGTGTAGTATTCCATGGTGTATATGTACCATACTTCCTTTTTTATTTCTTATTTTTTTGTTTTTTTGAGATGGAGTCTCACACTGTTGCCAGGGCTGGAGTATAGTGGCACGATCTTGGCTCACTACAACCTCTGCCTCCTGGGTTCAAGCAATTCTCCTGCCTTAGCCTACTGAGTAGGTGGGATTACAGGTGCCCGCCACCATGCCCAGCTAATTTTTTGTATTTTTAGTAGAGATGGGGTTTCACCATGTTGGCCAGGCTGGTCTCGAACTCCTGACCTCGTGATCCACCTGTCTCGGCCTCCCAAAGTGCTGGGATTACAGGCATGAGCCACTGTGCGTGACCACCATATTGTCTTTAATCTACTGTGGATGGTTATCTAGGTTGATTTCATGTCTTTGCTATCGTGAATAGTGCTGTAATGAACATATGTATGCATGTGTCTTTATGGTAGAATGATTTATATTCCTTTGCATGTATATCTAGTGATGGAATTGCTGGGTGGAATGGCAGTTCTGTTTTAAGTTCTTTGAGAAATCTCCAAACTGCTTTACACAGTAGCTGAATTAATAGCCATTCTGACTGGTATGAGATGGTATCTCATTGTATTTTGATTTGCTTTTCTCTAACAATTAGTGATGAAGAACATTTTTTCATTTGCTTGTTGAGTACATGTATGTCTTCTTTTGAGAAGCGTCTGTTTATGTCTTTGCCCACTTTTAAATCAGGTTGCTTGTTTTCTTGATTGTGGACTTAAGTTCCTTGTAGATTCTGGATATTAGACCTTTGTCAGATGCATAATTTGCAAATATTTTCTCCCATTCTCTAGGTTATATGTTTCCTCTGTTGATGATGTCTTTTGCTGTGCAGAAGATCTATGGTTTAACTAGGTCCTACTTGTCAATTTTTGTTTTCATCGCAATGGCTTTTGGAGTATTTGTCAGGAAATCTATGCCAGGGTCATGTCCAGAATGATATTTCTTAGTTTTTCTTCTAGGATTTTTATAGTTTTAGGCTTTGTAGTTAAGTCTTTAATTCATCTTGATTTGCTTTTTGTGTATGGTGAAAGAAGGGAGCCCAGTTTTAGTCTTCTTCATATTCGCAGCACCATTTATTGAATAGGAATTCTTTTTCCCATTGCTTGTTATCATCAGCTTTGTTGAAGATCAGATGACTAAAGGTGTGTGGCTTTATTTCTGGGTTCTCTTATTTGTTGCTTTGGTCTATGCGTCTGTTTTTGTACCAGTATCAGTGTTATTTTGGTTACTGTAGGCTTGTAGTGTATGTTGAAGTCAGATAATGTGATGTCTCCAGAATTGTTCTTTCTGCCTAGGATTGTTTTGGCTATTTGGGTTTTGTGTGTGTGTGTGTGTGTCTATGTGTGTGGTTCCATATGAATTCTGTAATAGTTCCTGCTGATTCTGTGAAAAATGTCATTGTAGTTTGATAGGAATAGCACTGAATCTGTAAATTGCTTTGGTTAGTATGGCCATTTTAACAATATGGATTATTCCTATCCATGAGCATAGTTTTTCAATTTGTTTGTGTAATCTCTGATTTCTTTCAGCAGTGTTTTGTAATTCTCATTATAGAGCTCTTTCGCCTACCTGCCTAGCTGTATTCTTAGGTGTTTTATTTATCTCTGGCTATTGTGAGTGGAATGACTTTCTTGATTTGGCTCTTAGCTCTTTTGGATGTGGGCATTTAGCATTACAAATTTCCCTCTTAACACTGCTTTAGCTGTGTCCCAGAGATTCTGGTGTATTGTATCTTTGATTTGACTAGTTTTGAAGAATTTCTTGATTCCTACCTTAATTTCATTGTTTCCCCAAAAGTCATTCAGGAGCAGATTGTGTAAATTTCTATGTAGTTTCATGGTTTTGAATTACCTTCTTGGTATTAATTTCTTTTTTTAACTTTTATTTTAAGTTTAGGGGTACACGTGCAGGATGTGCATGTTTGTTACATAAATGAACATGTGTTTCAGGGATTTGTTGTACAGATTATTTCATCATCCAGGTGTTAAGCCTAGAATCCATTTGTTATTTTCCTTGATCATCTCGCTCCTCCCATCCTCTACCCTTCAATAGGTCACAGTATGTCTTGTTCCCCTCTACGTGTCCATGTGTTCTCACCATTTAACTCCCACTTAAAAGTGAGAACATGTGGTAGTTGGTTTTCTGTTTCTGTGTTAGTTTGCTAAGGATAATGGCCTCTAGCTCCATCCATATCTCTGCAAAGGACATGGTTTCATTCTTTTTTATGGCTGTGTAGTATTCCATGGTGTATATGTACCACATTTTTTTTTTAATCTAGTCTATCATTGATGGGCATTTAGGTTGATTCCATGTCTTTGCTATTGTGAATAGTGCTGCAAGGAACATATGCATGCATGTGTCTTTATAATATAATGATTTATACTCCTTTAGTTATACCCCATATCCAGTAATGGGACTGCTGGGTCAAATGGTAATTTTATCTTTATGTCTTTGAGGAATTGTCACACTGTCTTCCACAGTAGTTGAACTAATTTACACCCCCACCAACAGTGTAAAAGTGTTTCTTTTTTTCTCCATAACCTCACCAGCATCTGTTATTTCTTGACTTTTTAATGTTAGCCATTCTGACTGGTGTGAGATGGTATCCCATTGTTGTTTTGATTTGCATTTCTCAATCAGTGGTGTGCACCTTTTTTTCATATGCCTTTGGGGCATGTGTGTTTCCTTTTGAGAAGTATCTATGTTGCACTGTGGTTTGAAAGTGCGGCCGGTATGATTTCAGTTTTTTTTTTTAATTTGTTGATAATTGCTTTATGGTAGAGCATGAGATCAATTTTAGAGTATGTGCCATGTGCAGATAAGAAGAATTCTTACATTCTCATATTCTGTTTTGTTGGGTGTAGTGTTCTGTAGATGTCTACTAGGTCAATTTGCTCAAATGTTTAGATCCTGAATATTTTTGTTACTTTTCTGTCTCGAACATCCACCTAATGCTATCAGTGGGGTGTTGAAATTTCCCACTATTATTGTGTGGTTATCTAAGTTTCTTCATCGGGCTCTATGAATTGTTTTGTGAATCTGGGTGCTCCAGTGTTGGATGGAAATATGTTTAGGATAGTTAAGTCTTCTTCTTGAATTGAACTCTTTATCATTATCTAATGCCCCTCTTTGTCCTTTTTGATAATAGTTGTTGGTTTGAAGTCTTTTTTGGTCTGAAATAAGAATAGCAACCCCTGCTCTTTTTTTTTTTTTTTTCCATTTGCTTGATAACTCTTTCCCCATCCCATACTTTGAGCCTCTGGGTGTCACTGCATGTGGAATGGGCATCTTGAAGACAGCATACAGTTAGGTCTTGCTTCTTTATTCAATTGCCACTCTGTGCCTTTTAAGTGAGGTGTTCAGCCTGTTTACATTCACAGTTAATATTGATATGTGTGCATTTGATCCTGTCATCGTGTTGTCAGCTGGTTGGTATATAGACTTGATTGTGTAGTTGCTTTATAGTATTGAGGTGTTTAAGTGTGTTTTTTTGATGGCTCCTAATGGTCTTTATTTCCATGGTTAGCACTCCTGCAAGGGTCACTTGTAAGGCAGGTCTGGTGGTAATGAATTCCCTTAGCATTTATTTGTCTGTAAAGGTATAATCATTTAAGCTAGATGAATAGAAGACATGATCAATAGTAGATAGTAGTATATAAAACCCTGGTTAAAAAAAAACACATGGTTTCGAAACCTAGAACCCAACTTTTGTTTTTCTAAGTTATTTTTAAAGGTAAATTTCATCTAAATTTGTATTAGTCCATTCTTGCATTGCTATGGAGAAATAAATGAGGCCAGGCATGGTGGCTCACACCAGTAATCCCAGCACTTTGGGAGGTCAAGGCGGGTGGATCACAAGGTCAGGAGATCAAGACCATCCTGGCTAACACGGTGAAACCCCGTCTCTATTAAAATACAAAAAAAAAATAGCTGGGAGTGGTGGCAGGTGCCTGTAGTCCCAACTACTAAGCTACTCAGGAGGCTGAGGCAGGAGAATGGTATGAACCCAGGAGGCAGGGCTTGCAGTGAGATGAGATTACACCACTGCACTCCAGCCTGGGGGACAGAGCGAGACTCTGTCTTAAAAAAGAAAAAAAAAAGAAAACTAAAAAGAAAAAAAGAAATATGTGATACTGGGTGATTTGTAAAGAAAAGAGGTTTAATCGGCTCATGGTTCTGCAGGCTGTACAGGAAGCATGGTGGCGTCTGCTTCTGGGGGCCCCTGGACACTTTTATTCATAGCAGAAGGTAAACCAGGAGCAGGCATCTTCCGTGGCAGAAGCAGGTGGTGAGAAGG
The DNA here is from genome assembly GCF_000951045.1 of Mandrillus leucophaeus. NCBI lineage: Eukaryota > Metazoa > Chordata > Mammalia > Primates > Cercopithecidae > Mandrillus > Mandrillus leucophaeus. Next base: position 1,228,815 of record NW_012108142.1, on the reverse strand, counting down.
GGCGGTGGTGCTACACACTTTTAAACAACCAGATCTCTTCTGAAAACTCACTTACTATCATGAGCACAGCATCAGGGGACAGTGCGGAAACATTTATGAGAAACATGTCCTGATCCAGTCACCTCCTTCCATGCCCCACTTCCAATATTACACGTCCAAACTTGACATAAGATTTGGTGAGGACACAGGTCCAAACCATATCAGGACTCTTACTGTTGCTGAAATAATAGAGCAAGTAAATGTTTTGACTTTGAGCCTAAAGGTTAGGCTCAACCTCCTGTATCACGTTTCTTCTCCGATTTCTAGCACTGTATCATCAAGAAGGGACAATGTTTTTCTCTTATGTTAGAAATAACATTTGAAACTGAAAATAAGACTTTTGCTTTAGAACCAATTGATATATTGCATTCAGAATGGGTCACAAATGTAGAAGTTTTTTCAGACTCTGGGACGTGTCTAAGAGATAATGACCTGACAGTGAAAAACATAGAAAATGTCAAATAATGAAATGTAAAGACTTAAAAACTTCTCTACAGAAGGAAGGACATCCTCCCCTCAAATAAAGAAGGCAAAAAAGAGAAAAAAGAAGGAAGGGGATATTTTTGATATTTAAAGAGCAGTAACATGACAGGATGAAATTAGAATCAATTGATAGAACTTACAGAGTTTAAGACTTTCTTGAGATATAATTACATACTGTAAAATTTACCTATTTTAAATGTAAAATTCAATGATTTTAATATGTTTACAAAGTTGTGCAAGAAGTTACAGAATTTACTTAAAAATATTAGGAACCTGAAATTAGAATCACAGAAAGAGAGGACTTAAAGGAATATGCAAAAGAAAGAAAAGAAGAAAGGAAAGAAAGAAAGAAAGAAAGAGAGAGAGAGAAAGAAAGAGGGAGAGAGAGAACGAAAGAAAAGAAAGAAAGAAAGAAAAAGAAAAAAGAAAGAAAGGAAGGAAGAAAAAGAAAGAGAGGAAGGTGAAAGAGAAAAAGAAGAAAGAAAAGAAAGAAATAGAAAGAAACAAAGAAAGAAAGAAAAGAAAGGTAGGCTGAGAAAAGTCTCGATGCACCCTTTGACAGAACATGTCAATTTTAATATCTTTTCAATTTTAGAATATATTTAGATTTACAAAAGTTGCAAAATTGTACAGATAATCCCTATAATTCCTCACCCAGTTTCTCCAATTTTTAATACATTACTCACAAAATATTTGTCACAGCTAAGAAACCAACAATGATACACTGTTATTAACTAAACTCCATACTCTATTGGGATTTTAATAGTCTTTCTACTTATGTTGTTTTTCTGGTCCTGAGTCTAGTCACCTGCACCTCATTGCATTAGCTGACATGTCTCCTAACATCCCCTGGTCTCTGACAGTTTCTAGTCTTTCCTTGTTCTTTATGACCTTGACAGTCTTAAGGAGTATTGGGTGTTTTATAGAGTGACTCTCAGTTTGGGTTTATCTGATATTTTTCTTACGGTCAGGAGGGGGTTATATGTCTTTTGGAAAATAATATCTTACATATCTCATCAAATCAGGGTACCTGATCACCTGGCCACATAGTGTTTGCCAAATTCCCAAGAGATCACTTTGAAATTCAGATTTTTTTCTTTACTCATGAAACTATTTAACTGTACATGCTACACTAATTTGGAAACAAACCCACAAAATATTCAGGTTAGACAATGTAGCCTATTCCTTCCTTTACATTGATGTACATGTGTTTCACCACTAGAGGGAAGCACCTGAACAAGTAAAGCGAACAGTCGGGTTATTCTCAAATCAATTAAATGGATGATAGACAAACACCAAAATTTATAAAAGCATGAACAGAAAGAATATTAAGAGACCAAACAGATATTTTCAGTGTTTCCTCAAACCATATTCCGTGCCTAATGAAAGTTTACGACATGGCAGCTTCTACTTTTTTCCTATTTGTTGGAACCCATGGTTCCAGTTCAGTTCCAAATCAGTTGTGTACCTGAGGACTTTGACACACTTACAATCTCCAGACCTTGGGGGCAAAGAGGAGGAATGATGGCAGACAGAGGCTGTAGAGAGGGAGGTTAGAGGACAAGGTCTACCCTAAATTGATTCAGGCTTTGTAGGAGTCTCTTTCCATTTTTGACTTTAAACAGCTCCTCCTCAAATTAGCCTGTATTTCCCAGGAAACGGTTACTGGGATTTTTCCTCTGTCTGACATATTTTTTTCTGGTTCTTCAATGTCTTGACTTCCTAATCCCTTTCTAGATTATGAACGCTTTTTTATCTTCAGCCCAAAATATGCACATCCTTGATTGATGTACAATGAGATATAGACCTGCCCTTTATTGTTTTTTTGATATATCCTGACACCTACACATAGCACATATTTGTCTCCTTCTGTTTATATTTTTAGGCTATTTATGTATCAGTCACTGCTCTAACACAATTTCATCTATTATCTAATTTAATGTTTAAAAATTAATTTCTTAAAATTAGTAAACTTTAGTTTTGTAGAGAAGTTTGGGGTTTATAGAAAAATTGTGCAGAAAGCACAGGGTTCCCACATACTCCCTGTTTCCTAACCCCACAGTTTCCCCTATTGATGAAATCTTGCATTAGTTTGGGACATTTGCTATAATTAATGAACATTTTTGCGTTTCTTGAAAAACGTTGATGTGTTAACTCAAGTCCATAGTTTGCATTAAGAATCACTTTGTGTCATAAAGTTCTGTGAGATTTGATGAGTGCATAAAGTCCTGCATCCACCATTAACAGTAATGCGGAATATTACTGCTGCCCTGTACAGCCCCTGAGCTCCACCTCATCATCCTCTCTCCTCGCATGCAAACCCATGGCAATCACTAATACATTACCACTTCTATCATTTTGCTTTCTTCAGGATGTCATACAGTTGCAACAATCGTATGTAGCCTTTTCAGATTGTCTTCTTTCACTTAGCAATCTTCACTTAATGTTACTCCATGTCTTTTCATGGTTTGATATCTCATTTCTTTTTATTGCCTAGTAGGATTCCATTGTGTGGATACTCCACAATTTGTTTATCCATTCACCTGTTGAAGGACATCTTGGTTGCTTCTAATTTTCAGCAATTAGGAATAAAACTGCTGTAAAGGTAGGATTTTGAGTGGATGCCAGTTTTTGACTTATTTGGACAAATACCTCATACTGTGTAGCACGACTGCTGGATCTGATGGCCTGACTATGGTTAGCTTTGCAAGAAACTGCCAACTTGCCTTCTAAAGTAGCTGTATAATTTTGCATTCCCACAAGCAAGGAATGAGAGTTCCCGTTGCTCCACATCTTTACCAGCCTTTAATGTTGCTGTTTCAGATTTAAGACATTCTAACAGGTGAAGAGAAGTGTTTTATTGTTGTTTTAATTTGCAATTCTCTCATGACCTATGATGTTAAGCGTCTTTCATATGCTTTCCTGCTGTCTGTATATCTTCTTTGGCCAGATACCAGTTTAGATCTTTTACCCACTTTTTAATTGAGTTGTTTTCTTATTGTTAAGTTTTAAGAATTCTTTGTCTATTTTGGATGCAAGTTCTTTGTCAGATATGAGTTTTGCAAACATTTTCTCCTCATCCATGACTTTTTATTGTTTAAATCAAATTTGATTTTTGTAACAACTCATTGGGGCAGATGTTATTATTAACTGTACCTTACAGATGAGGAAATAGTGCCATAGTCTCAAAAACTAGTGTGAAGTGTATCTAGAATGCAGAGCCTGGCCATATGAGTGCAGTTTGTTAAGCTTTCTGCTTCATCGCCCTTGTCCTAAGCACTCATTAGCTTTGCAGCGCAGGCCGCCGTTCATACTCAGCTGAGACCAATCATGATGGCGAGCCCCTGATATTGGTCTATTTTCCATTTGTGTTACTCTGGACACTAATGCTTACTTAGAAATGAAAAGAAAAAGAAGGGCCATGGGCTAGCAATAGTAAATGCTTAAGAACAGATTTTAAATACTGTAAAATCAGATATAGCCTTTAAAATGTTGGATTGAGACCAACAGGAGGTGATTTTTTACTGTCAGTGAATAATGAGATGGTTTCTTAAAGAATCACATTTTAAAGTCTGCTGTAACTTTCACACAGAAAATAATTTTAGCCTCTTCCTTTGTGGAAAGGAAAATGAAACTTCAGGAGTGAGATCTAGTGTGCAACTATCTTCATTTTAACCACTTTGGCCTAGATATGTTCCAAGGAGAGAGAAATGGTGTTCTGCAGTACGCTTAATCAAAGGACACCCACAGAGGAAAAGGCGTATGGGTGACATTGTGGGTGTGTTACCAACGGAGCCAATCTTTCTCAAAATGTGCTGAGATCACCAACACCTTCTAATACCAAACTATCAAACTGAATGACTTCTTTCAGGCCTTCCCTAGCTTAAATTCTGAAACATTCCATGATGTTCAGAATCTTCGTACTACTCTTAGGTAAACATTAATTTCCAATACATCTAGGTCTAATATAGTGATAACCGTTTAACTATAGATCTGTCTGCCTCTCATCAACTCATCTTTCCATCCATCCGCCAACCAATCCATCCATCCGTATGCCATCTGGAGCCTCCCTGCCTTTCAGAAATTGCATAGCTTTTCCGGAATCTAATCCCATGGTCCCTAACATCCCAGCGCTCTTCCTGATCATGCTTCCTTTTGCTTCTATTTTTCCTTGTCGTAACACTCTCTCCTTTTCCTATTGTAGCCTGGATGCAGGGCTTAATCTCACTCATCAAGGTATATTTCAAATCCACCATTCTTAAGCATTTTGTGATTTCTTTTTTTTTTTTAATGAAAATTTAGAGGATCATGAGGGTTCACGACATTCGCAGCTGACAATCAGCTCTACAGACTTGTGGCCCACATCCCCCTGGCTTCCTTCCTCACTTTATCTCTCTTCTTTTCCCATTGCCTCCGTAGTCTCCAGGGTATCAAGCCAATCACTGGTCTTTTGCTTTGCAGGATATGCTTTTCACCATATCCTGCCCTCTGAGTCTCACCAGCCAACACTTACATTCTTTTTCCCACCAAAATATTTTTATGTTTCTAGCAGTGATTCTGGGAGGAAAATATTCATACTTACACACACACACAAACACACACACACACTCTCCAGTGAGCAAATAACGTTGTTGACACTTTCATATCACCATGAATTTGATATATTAGACAGTTTATCACTTATGGCTACCCTATTTTGCCTTGAAGTGGCACATTGACATCCTGAGAGCTTATTATTGCTCTTACAGGAAGAAAAACAGCAACTATGTACATAACGTCTAAATAAGCTATGCTGTCCTTAAATAGTTCCCTGGTCTTGCCCAGGAGTCTGTGCTGAAGCGCTGGGTACAAAGCTCACTCACTTCCCTTATTCTTTTCCCCCTGAGCTTTCTTATCCATAAATCTGAATGAAATTCCTATCCTTGTTCCTTACAGAACTACATAGAGATCCAAAAACAATGTCTGCCGAGTGTTTTAAAACTGTCAAATGCTAAGCAAATGTAAATTCTTATATTTGTTCTCAAAAATGAATTAAATCTATGAAATAATGATTATATAGCGTATTCAAATGAAGAGAACAGCTCCCAATTCTAAAAGTGCTTTTAAATTTTTCGTGTTCACCTATTATACTATATGAAACACTTCTAGGCACTCATGTTAGAGATTGTTAATCATTTTTGTTCTGCTGTGGCTGTGAGTTATTTAAAACAGAAGTATTTCCCACATAGAGCCATAGCAAGCGGGTGCAGGGTGAGAAGCAAAGATGTATTTACCTAAGAAGACAAAGCAAGGACACTGCAGCCGCAGCCTCTGCGTGTCGGCCTTTGGTGAACCTCCTGCCTGGATCTCAGCAGTGGGCCCTCACCACTCTGCCAAGTTTCACAGTGTGCTCTGAAGCTTAACACTTAGTACCAGTTAATCTAATTCCTTAGCCACTCATCAAATTAATTTTAGAATAGCCATGTTCAGTAAAGCCTTTGAGTTGGGGATACAAAGATGGTGAAGACAAGGTCCCCACTTCCAGGCAATTTGAACTGAGTCTTTCTCACTTCATCTCCCTCACCTACCTCTCTTCTCACCTCTTTGGAAATGCCCTGCTGTCTTTATCCTCCTGTTATTATTCACACAAATTAGGAGAAATTTGGGGCCAGAAACTGAGGATCCTTTAACTGCAGAAATATTCATTCATTGGCAGCTTGCTGGCAGATTGGCTTCGTGAGCTCCACCATGGGGAATTACCTGTTTTACATCAATGGTAGCATTCATCATAATTCAAATAGGAAAAACAATGCTTGCCTTAATGCCACTCCTTGTTTTCCTGATTGCCCTCATTGTCGTGAGTTGCCTTGTAAAATCAGTTAATAAGAGTGCGTTGTGTTTATACTGTATTGTATGATATATGTATTCATCTGCTAAGACTGCCATAACAAAATACCACAAACTGGATGGCTTAACTAAGAGACCTATTTTCTTTTTCTTTTTCTTTTCTTTTTCTTGAGACAGAGTCTCACTCTGTTACCCAGGCTGCAGTGCAGTGGCAAGATCTTGGTTCAATGCAATCTCCACCTCCCAGGTTCAAGCAATTCTCATGCCTCAGCCTCCTGAGTAGCTGGGATTATAAGCACCTGCTACCACACCTGGCTGATTTTTGTATTTTTAGTAGAGATGGGGTTTCACCATGTTGGCCAGCCTGCTCTCAAATTCTTAGCCTCAAATGATCTACCTGCCTCAGTCTCCCAAAATGCTGGGATTACAGGTATGAGCCACTGTACTCAGCCAGAGACTTATTTTCTCATGGTTCTGGAACCAGATATCTGAATGCAAGGAGTCACCAGGGTTTGTTTTTTCTGAGACCTCTCTCCTTGGCTTGCAGATTGCTGTCCTCCTGCTGTGTCCACAAAAGGCTTTTTCTCTGTGCATGCATCTCTGCTGTCTCTTTCTCGGCATTAATCCTATTAGATTAGTGCCCAATCTTATCACCTTTATCTAACCTAAATTACCTCTTTAAAGGTTGTAGCACCAAATATTATCATATTGAGGCTTAGAGCTTCAAATATGAATGGGGGCACAATTCCGCCCATAGCAATACATCCGTACAGGTTCCTGCTGAAACATTCTGGGGTTCCCCTCCAGGGATTTATTTCCTGGCTCCCAGTGTCAACCTCGAATATCAGGAGTTTGCAGCCACCACTATGGTTTTATTTAGTGATCTATTATGGATCTACTATCTATTAATTCTTAAATTCTTTGAAGCTCTTTATACTGTCAGCTAGTGTTTTCTCTTGGGTAATAAGTTTGACATGTTTTTTTCTAGAGGAAAATGGTGACTAGGAGGCAGGACTAAACCGCATCTCCCACTTGGATGGAAAAAGCAGCAGGTGGAGACTCACATCGCGAACTTTTGCTCCAAGAACTACCACAGGAAAATACCAAGAAAGCCAAGAGGATCCACAGGCCCTTTGAAGGAAGCAGATGGCTCCTGCAGGCCCCAGGAGGCAGCCCCCAAACTGTGAGTACCCAAAGTGTGAAAGTATAAAAGGGGGACCGTCCATCCCCAAACAGGCACCCTCACTGGGAAACCTGATGGTCTAGATCCCGGAAGTAGGATTTCACTTTGCCTAGAGCTGAGACAACTTAGACAGCTGAGTGAAATACAAAGGTAGAAGAATCAGCAGAGAGCACCCTGTGGGCTCTCTCGGTCCCCAGGGAAGCCATCTCTGACTTTGTCTCATAGACGTCACTGGGGAGGGCTGCAAGAAGAACTGGGAAAAGACCACAGAGAGAAGGAAACTTCCAGCTGAACTTTGTTAACAATTTCGATGGAAGGCAAATGTTCCTGGACGGAACTCACGGGGTGGGGGGAGGGGGTGAATCAGGAGTGCAGATGAAGCACGGAAGCTGCGGCAGGTGGGGAGGCACAAAACCTGAACGTCCTGCTTGCTTTCACAGCCAGGAGGCTGGTAGCCTGAGGCAGGTTCTCAGCCCTGCTCACCCACTGTCCGGAAACAAACTTCGCGCTGTTGAGGGAAGCACAGTAGGAATGAGACTGGCCTTTTGAGCTGCATGGGGAGCTGGGGGAGGGTTGTCATTGCCAACTTTCCCCCACTTCCCTGACAACCCGCATGACATAGAAGAGGCGGGCAGAATGCCCCCAGGAGCATAACTCCCTTGGCCTGAAGAACCACGCCCCCATCCCCCACAGCAGCCACAGCAAACCCAGGCCAAGGAGAGTTTGAGCTCAGACAGGCCCAACCCTGCTCCCACCTGTTGTTTTTCTCTACCTGCCTTGGTAACCAAAGACAAAAGACTTATTCTCTTGGGAGCTCTAGGGCCCTACCCAGTGCCTGATCCTCTCTATGCTATCACAGCTGATGCTCTCTTGAAGGCAGCACCTCCTGGCAGGAGGCCAACCAGCACAAAAATAGTGCAGTAAACAAAACCACAACTCACAGTGTCCATTTCATTCCCCTGCCACCTCCACTAGAGCAGGCACTTCTATTCTGAGAGACATGAAGACAGTTCACATTGCAGGACTCTGTGCAGACACCCCCTAGTACCAGCCTGGAGCCTGGTAGCTCCTCTGGGTGGTTAGACCAAAAGAGGCATATCAATTACTATAGTTCAACATGCAGGAAGCCACATCGCTAGGAAAAGGGGGAGAGCATTACATCAAGGGAGCACCCTGGCCGGGCGTGGTGGCTCATGCCTGTAATCCCAGCACTTTGGGAGGCTGAGGCGGGTGGATCACAAGGTCAGGACATCGAGACCATCCTG
>NW_012108142.1:1197362-1219795 GCF_000951045.1 Mandrillus leucophaeus | reverse complement strand
AAAGAAAAAGGGAGTACCCTTTTGGACAAAGAAATCTGAACAGTAACTCTCGAGCTCCAGATCTCCCCTCTGACATAGTCTACCCAAATGAGATGAAACCAGAAAAACAATTCTGGGAATATGATGAAACAAGCTCTTGAACACCCCAAAAGATCACACTAGCTCATCAGCCTTGGATCCAAACCAAGAAGAAATCACTGAATTGTCAGAAAAAGAATTCAGAAGATCGAATATTAAGCTAATCAAAAAGGCACCAGAGAAAGGTGAAGTCCAACTTAATGAAATCAAAGAAAGGATACAAGATGTGAAGGGAAAAATCTTTAGTGAAATTGAGAGCATAAATAAAAATAATCACAACTTCTAGAAATAAGGGGCACACTTAGAGAAATGCAAAATGCACTGGAAGCACTCAGCAATAGAATCAAACAAACAGAATAAAGAACTTCAGAGCTCGAAGACAAGGTTTTAAAATCACCCAATCCAACAAAGACAAAATAAAAAAGAATTTTAAAACATGAACAAAGCCTCCAAGAAGCTTGAGATTATGTAAAACAACGAGACCTAAGAATAATTGGTGTTCCTGAGGAAGAAGAGAAATGTAAAAGTTTGAAAAACATATTTTCCTTGAATAATTGAGGAAAACTTTGTCAGCTGGATAGAGATCTAGGCATCCAAATACAATAAGCTCAAAGAATACCTGGTAACTTTATTGCAAAAAGATCACTGCCTAGGTACATAGTCATCAGGTTATCTAAATTCAAGATAAAGGAAAGAATCTTAAGAACTGTGAGGCAAAAGCACCAGGTAAGCTATAAAGGAAAGCCTATCAGATTAACAGTGGATTTATCAGCAGTAACCTTACAGGTTAGAAGGGATTGGGGCCCTATCTTCAGCCTCCTCAAACAAAACAATTATCAGTCAAGAAATTTGTATCCAGGAAAACTAAACTTCATAAATGAAGGAAAGATACAGTCTTTTTCAGACCAAAAAAAATTGGTAGAGAATTTACCACTACCAAACCAACACAACAAAAACTACTAAAAGGAGTTCTAAATCTTGAAACAAATCCTCAAAATACACCAAAATAGAACCTCCTTAAAGCATTAATCTCACAGGACCTGTAAAACAAAAACACAATAATAAAAATAATAATAAAAATAATAATAATAAACCAAGGTGTTAAGGCAACAAATAGCATGATGAATAGAATAGTACCTCACATCTTAATACTAACATTGAATGTAAATGGTTTAAATGCTCCATTTAAAAGATACAGAATAGCAGAATGGGTAAGAACTCACCAACAAAGTATCCGTTGTCTTCAAGAGACTCACCTGACACATAAGGACTCACATAAACTTAACGTAAAGGGGTGAAAAAAGATATTCCTTGCAAATGGACACCAAAAGCAAGCAGGAGTAGCCACTCTTGTATCACAAAAAACAAACCTTAAAGCAACAGCATTTTAAAAAGACAAAGAGGGACACAATACAATGATAAAAGAACGAGTCCAACAGGAAAATATCACAATCCTAAATATATGCACCTAACACTGGAGCTCCCAAATTTATAAAACAATTACTACTAGACCTAAGAAATGAGATAGACAGCAACACAATAATAGTGGGGGACTCCAATACTCCACTGACAGAACTACACAGACCATCAAGACAGAAAGTCAACAAAGAAACAATGTATTTATACGATACCTGAGAACAAATGGACTTAACAGATATTTACAGAACATTCTACCCAATAACTGCAGAATATACATTCTGTTCATCAGCACATGGAACATTCTCCAAGACAAACCATATCACAGGCCACAAAACGAGTCTCAATACATTTAAGAATATTAAAACTATATCAAGTACTCTCTCAGAACACAGTGGAATAAAATTGGAAATAAATCCCAAAGTAACCTTCAAAACCATGCAAATATATGGAAATTAACCTGCTCCTGAATGATCATTAGGTCAATAATGAAATCAAGATAAAAATTTAAAAATTATTTGAACTAAATGATAACAGTAACACAACCTAGCAAAACCCCTAGGATACAGCAAAAGTGGTGTTAAGAGAAAAGCTTATAGCCTTAAATGCCTTAAACATCAACGAAAGCACAAATAGACAATGTAAGGTCACACCCTGAGGAACTAGAGATATGAGAACAAACCAAACCCAGCAGAAGAAAATACATAACAAAGATCAGAGCAGAACTAAATGAAATTAAACAAACAAACAAAAAAATACCAAAGATACATGAAACAAAAGGCTGGTTCTCTTTATGAATGACATTGATAGACCATTAGTGAGATTAACAAGTAAAGAAGAGAGGAAATCCAAATAAGCTCAATTAGAAATGAAATGGGAGATATCACAACCAATACCACAGAAATACAAAAGATTATTCAGGGTTGTTATGAACACCTTTGTGTGCATAAACTGGAAAACCTAGAGGAGATGGATAAATTCCTGGAAATATACTACCCTCCTAGATTAAACCAGGAAGAAATAGAAAGTCTCAACAGACCAAAAGCAAGCAGCGAGATTGAAATGGTAATTTAAAAAATTGCCAACAAAAAAAATCCAAGACCAGATGGATTCACAGCTGAATTCTATCAGACATTCAAAGATTAATTGGTGCCAATTCTATTGACACTATTCCACAAGATAGAAAAAGAGGAAATCCTCCCTAAATCATTCTACGAAGCCAGTATCACCCCAGTACCAAAACCAGGAGAGGACATAACACAAAAAGAAAACTACAGACCAACATCCCTGATGAACATAGATGCAAAAATCCTTGACAAATTACTAGCTAACTGAATCCAACAGTATATCAGAAAGATAATCCACCATGATCAAATGGGTTTCATATGAGGGATGCAAGGATGGTTTAACATACACAAATCAGTAAATGTGACACACCACATAAACATAATTAAAAAGCCAAATCACATGATTATCTCAGTAGATGCAGACAAAGCATTTGACCAAGATCCAGCATCACTTTATGATTAAAACCCTCAGCAAAATTGGCATAGAAGCTACATACCTTAATGTAATAAAAGCCATCTGTGACAAACCCACAGCCAATATCATACTGAACAGGGAGAAGTTGAAAGCATTCCCCCCGAGAACTGGAACAAGACAAGGATGCCCACTGTCACCACTTCTATTCAACACAGGACTAGAAGTCCTAGTCAGAAAAATCAGACAAGAGAAAGAGGAAGTCAAACTGTTGCTGTTAGCTGATGATGTGATTGTGTGCCTAGAAAACCCTAAAGACTCATCCAAAAAACTCCTAGAACTGATAAACGAATTCAGCAAAGTTTCAAGATAACAAAATTAATGTACACCAATCAATATCTCTACTATACATCAACAGTGACCAAGCTGAGAATCAAATCAAGAACTCAACTCATTTTACAATGGCTGCAAAAAAAAGTAGTAAAATAAAAACTTAGTAATATAACTAACCAAGGAGGTGAAAGGCCTCTACAAGGAAAACTACAAAACACTGCTGAAAGAAATTGTAGATGGCACAAACAAATGGAAATACATCCCATGTTCATGGATGGATAGAATCAATATTGTGAAAAAGACCGTACTGCAAAAGCAATCTACAAATTCAATGCAATTTCTATCAAAATACCATGAGCATTCTTCACAGAATTAGAAAAAAAAAATCCTAAAATTCATATGGAACCGAAAAAGAGCCCACATAGCCAAAGCAAGACTAAGCAAAAAGAACAAATCTGGAGGCATTACATTACCTGACTTCAAACTGTACTATAAGGCCATGGTCACCAAAACAGCATAGTACTAGTATAAAAATAGGCACATAGACCAATGGAACACAATGGAGAACCCGGAAATAGAGCCAATACTTATAGCTAACTAATCTTCAACCAAGCAAACAAAAACATAAAGTGGGGAAAAGACACCCTATTCAACAAATGGTACTGGGATAATTGGCAAGCCACGTGTAGAAGAATGAAACTGGATCCTCATCTCTCACCTTGTACAAAAATCAACTCAAAATGGATGAAGGTCTTAAACCTAAGACCTGAAACCATAAAAATTGTAGAAGATAACATAAGAAAATCCCTTCTAGTCATTGGCTTAGGTAAAGACTTCATAACCAAGAATCCAAAAAGCAAATACAACAAAAACGAAGATAAATAGCCGGGACCTAATTAAACTAAAAAGCTTCTGCACAGCAAAAGAAACAATCAGCAGAGTAAACAGAAAACCCACAGAGGGGGAGGAAATCTTTGCAATCTGTACATCTGAAAAAGGAATAATATCCAGAATCTACAATGAACTAAAAGAAATAAGCAAGAAAAAAACAAACAATCCCATTAAAAAGCGGGCTAAGGACATGAACAGACAGTTCTCAAAAGAAGATATAAAAATAGCCAACAAACATTTGAAAAAATGTGCAACATAATTAATGATCAGGGAAATGCAAATCAAAACCACAATATGATGCCACTTTATTCCTGCAAGAATAGCCAAAATCCAAAAATTTAAAAAAAAAAAAATAGATGTTGGCATAGATGTGGTGAAAAGGGAACACTTTTACACTATTGGTGGGACGACCACTATGGAACACAATGTGGATATTCCTTAAAGAACTAAAAGTAGAATGACCATTTGATTCAGCCATCCCACTATGAGTATCCAGAGGACAAGAAATCATTATATGAAAAAGATACTTACATAGGCATGTTTATAGCAGCACAAGTCAAAACTGCAAAAATACAGAACCAGTCCAAATGCCCATCAATCACTGAGTGGATAAAGAAATTATGGTATATATATATATATACCATGGAATACCACTCAGCCATGAAAATAAGCAAAATAATGACATTCACGGAAACCTGAATGGAATTGGGGACCATTATTCTCAGTGAAGTAACTCAGGAATGGAAAACCAAACATTATATGTTCTCACTCATAAGTGGGTGCTAAGCTATGAGGATGCAAAGGCATAGAATGATACAATGAACTTTGAGGAGTTGGGGGAAAGGGTGGAAGGGAGAATGAGGGATAAAAACATACACATTGGGTACAGTGTATACTGCTCAGGTGATGGGTGCACCAAAATCTCAGAAATCAGCACTGAAGAACTTATTCATGTAAACAAACACCACCTGTTTCCCAAAAACCTATGGAAATAAAAAATAAAATAAAGTATGTTTTATTTAGAGGAAAAAAATACGTTTGACAGGTTTTCTTCCAAAGATGATAAGCTTAACAGTGGAGGATATAGACCTTGATGCTGGACTTAAATTCTCACTAATTTAAGGAATCGCCATCAACAAAGGAGGAAAGAGAGAGGAAAGACTTGGGAAATGGGCTTGGTGATTGGTGGAGGAGGCATGGGAGTTACCTTGAACATTTGAAGTGCTGTCTTCAAGAAGCAGTATTAGCTTTTTCTGTTCTGTATAACTCTAGAGAGCACCTCTAGGCTCAACTTGAGGCTCTTTCTTTCTTTCTTTCTTTCTTTCTTTCTTTCTTTCTTTCTTTCTTTCTTTCTTTCTTTCTTTCTTTTTCTTTCTTTCTTTCTTTTTCTTTCTTTCTTTCTTTCTTCTTTCTTTCTTTCTTTTTGCAGAAGGGGAATGTTTTTCTAGGAAGTGTAGATGAAGTATAACCAGCTACCTTACCACCAGTCAGAGCATTCTGGTGACATCAGCATTTCCCACACTAAATATGCTGCAGAGCCCTATCTACTTTCTCAACATTAACACCTAGCAACGAGGAGAGGAGAGAGGCCCAGGGAAGACAGCCACCACCAGGTGCACAAAGGTTGAAAGAGGACGTTTGTGGGAAGTAGACATTTGTGAGTGTGGATTTAGAAGTTTTTTCCCCTGTGATGGGCTGAGTCATGGGTGAGAGCTGGAGAAAACAGAGGTAAGGCACATGATTTCAAGTGGTTTGAAGGTAAAAGGTAACATTTTTCAACTGACTTGATGATGAAGGAAGTGGGAGCAGTAGGTGGAGGGGCATCCCTGGCACATTCACAGGCTGAAATCAGGAGCCAGAGAAAGGGTTTGAAGATGGAGAAGAGGGAGGCAGTGTGAGGTCCTGGAGGGCTGGAAGGCTGTGGACAGTGTGAGGACTGCTCTAGCTGAGGCAGGATGGAAAAATCCAAGGTGGCCCAGAGGTCAAATCTAGTGTAAAAAAGTACAATGACGCCTGAGACTGTGTCCTTTGTAAGGTGTGCTGGATAAGTTTACTGACTGCATAGAGCGTGCTTTGATTCAGGGCTAAATGCTCTCATCCTCTTTCGGCTCCTTCCTCCTCGTGGAAATTCGCCTCAGATCTCTGTGTCGCTGTCCAGGAATACACTTATGCCATGTGCAGTTTGATTTCTGTTGCCAGCAATGGGTCCCTTCTCCTCTCTCTCTCTCTACCCTTTTTCCAGGAACACAGGCAGCCCAGGGGCTGAGCAGATCCTCCTACCTGATCCAGCCCTCTGTCTGCAAACCCTCCTATCACAAGTGAGTGGCTCACAGCCTCCAGAAAACCAGTCAGTGACACTGTGATGTGCAGTCTGGCCAGGGCTCAGTGGAGAAGCCCGTGCTCATTTATCCATCACTGAATGTCGATTGTGCCTCAGGAAATAGTCTGGTTGCCAGATACAGACTGGCGAAGAAAATGGACGTGATTAGTCCTCTTTTGGTCCATATAATGTGAAGACTCTTAGGTGAGCTAATGTGTGCTGAGCAAAGGGAGGATTTGGATTCTTCTGCTTTGTTGGTCAATCCTCTTCTCCCATCAGATCATTGTGGAAATCCACAGAGTCCCAGTGGCCTTCCTTGGTAAAGCCCTTAGTAGTTCTGTTTTGTAAGCAGTTTAATAAAGACCACAATGAATGAGATTACAGGTAGTTAATGATTTAGTGAACTGTCTGCAGTAGTATTAAACATGAGCTAGAGAAATTATGAAGCGGTAGGCTGGTCCTTCCCTACCTCTCTCCAACACCTCCACCCCACCACCTGAAAACCCTCAGTCTGCTGCCTGTGAACCAGCACGAGGGTTTGAGAGAGAGATTTTCAGAGCCTCATTTTCTGCCCTTTGAATGGCGAAAAAGCATTTTCTTTAAATTGAATACTTGCAAGCCTCATCTCATTGAAGTTTTTGGATGAGAAGCTCCATTTCAGCTGAAATTATTACGGCCTTCACATTGTTTCCTAAACCAACTGCTTTAACTCGTGGTGGAAAATGCATCTACATTTCTTTCTTTCCATTTCTAATTAGCTTTTGAGTTTAATAATGAATTAAGTTTAATAGGCCCTGAGCCCTAGAGGCAGCCTTTTTGAATTTCACTTACTTTTGTTTGAACTGGAGTAGCCATGCATCACCAAGACTGAACGAATTCATCTGTATTGTGAATTGTATTAATAGAAAACCATGGAAATGGTAGAATTTTAATGATGAGGTTGCTATTATCTAGAAATATTATAACTTTAATGATTGTGTTATTTTATTTATCTTAAAGTCTCAAATCATCATTTTCTTTTAAATGAATGCACCAGACCAAAACAATGTGATGAATCAGAGAATATTTGATATTTTAAGGACCATCCACATTTTACACTTTAACTAGAAAAAGCCTTCTGTAAATCTTCACCCACACACTTTTCTTTGAACTTACCAGCTATGAATTTATAATTGTGGAGAAGCATGTCTATGGCAGTTGGGGTGGAATAATTTGTATTTGATTTTGATTAATTTCAATTGGACATCAGTATTTTTGCTTATATAGGAAATCACTTTCTTGGCCGTGAAGATTTTGCAAATCTCTCTAATTGTAGTCCCTTAACCCTTCCTCTGAAATAGCGCAGGACTTTGCTTTTACATGTTTGGGGTATCTTACGTGCTTGAAGAGCAGCTTTCTATCCTGACAGCAGCGTGGGAGCTACAGTCCAAGGAAACTGGTTTGAATTCCAACTGTGCTCATTTTAGATATGCACACTTGAGCAAGTGCTTACATTTCCTGGGTCTCAGTTTCCTGATCTGTGAAACAGGGATACTAATTTATAGGAGGGTTGGTGTGCAAATGAGAGACAAGCTGACAAAACACGGAGCTCAGTTCCTGCCCACAGTGGTCAAGCAATTATTGTGCGGTTGCTAGACAGGTGCTGATCAGGGCAAAAGCTGTTTCTGTCTTGTTCACTTTTCTATCCCCATTCCTTAACACAGTGTTTTACTTACAAAAGGGATCAGTTCATGTTTCTTGATTGAGAAAATTAAATAAAGTCCATCATAAACTCTCACAAGAAAATCTAAAAAGCTGTGAAATTCCCACTTTCTTGCCCTACATCAATTTCTTTCTGTATGTGATGCTAGTTTGTAAATAGATGAAGGCGCTTACATTATGCATTAGCTAAGGTCTTATCTAGAGGGTAAAATAATTTTCACATCTCAAGTAAACAGAGAGAGTTGAAACAGCCACAAAGAATTTACATTCTATGTTGTTTCCTATATCCATAATTCTCATTGTGTCAACACAGTGGTTCAAAAGAGCTTGTCAATAAGTTTAGTAAATAAAAATGACTCCAGATAAGTTACAATTCAGATAACAAAAAGTTTGATGTAAAGATGCTATTTTTTTCATTTCTCATGGGTAAATAGTCATTGTGAGAGATTGTGACTTCTGTTTAAAATGTAAGACTTATTTTCTAATACCATGCCCATATGAATTTAATAAGTACAATTATTTCCCCCATGCTGGTTCTTGGATTCAAACCTCATAGAACATGACTAATTCATGAAGTAATGTAATTAGCTACAAGTTTTAATTAAGAAGCTTCGGGCACATGCACTTTGCTTTTGTTCCCCCATCTATAGTTTGTACATTTTCTCCTTTGGAGATGTGTGATGAGGATGGGAGTTGCCTGTCTGAATGAGAGTTGGAGAACTTCTGCTTACAGTAGTCACTATTAAGTGTCTACTGAAATGGACTAGATCTCTACCAGGCAAAGCTCCAGAATAAAATAAGTGATAATAACTACAAAAGCTGGACATGAACAAAAACCGCAACCAGGAGGCCCTGGAGGGTGAAGAGAAGCAGACAAATCCCCAGGGGAGAGCAGGCTTACTCAGAGAAGGGGAGGTAGAAACTCCTTAAGTTAGGTGGGAGGGTGGCAGGGGGGCTGAGGCTAGAAAATTACCTGTTGGGTACAATGTTCACCACTGGGGTGACAGGTCCTCTCCAAGCTCAGACTTCAATATATCCACGTAAGAAAACTGAACTTGGATGTATTTCCTAAGTCTATACATTTTTTTAAAAAAGAAACTCCCTAAGTAATTTTTCTTTGGGGTTGTGGGGCACATGTGAAAAAAATCTAGCATCTTTCTGCTAGATAAATAAGAAACCAGAAAAAAAGCTATTGAAGAACCTAGGAAATTCTCAAAGGAAACAACCCAAGGATGGATGTCCAAAATCAACTTACCCACAACTCTGACCCCCGAAACATGCATAGGAAGAATAAACTCAGAGTATATCAGCTAAGGACAAAATATCTGAACTGAGACCAGAACTGCTGCCCAAGAAACTGAGTTTGCAGTTCAAACCCAGCTAAAAAAATTTTACATAATTACTGAAATATATAAATCCACGTACCAAAACTGTAAATGCTTTTGTATGTAATTATTACATGTATAAAAAAAGAAATAAGGTATGAGGATCATTTAAGGTATAATACTAATTTAAGCATAATTGCTAATTTTGTCTATTTTGTAGTTTTACCTATTTTCAACTAATTTAATCTTTTTTTTTTTTCAACAAGCAGCCTCAATGTAAAAGCCGTATCATTTTGTCTTTTTAGATTTTCATTGCCAGTTGTTGGTAGATTTAAAATTTATGAAGTCATCTTTATTTCTCTCTGTGTATGTATTTTTTTCATTTATTTATGATTAGCATAATTGCAAAAAAATTTAAGCTTTGCTCACTCTCTTAGATTTTGAAGAGACCTTCAGTATTTTGTGTTGGCATATGCAATCATTTATTTCATCGCTTAATAAATGAAATCTTTTCTGAGATAGATATACATCTGCTGGAAATGGGCCTAAATGAAATTGGCAACTCACACATGTCATATCGTCTTTTATGCACTTCAGTAGTTAACTAACAATTAGAGGTAGGCAGCCCACCCCTGCCCCAGCAAACTGTCTACCAGGAGGTGCACTGCAAAGACCAGTATTGCAATCTGCATACAGACATAAAACCAATTCTCTGTCCTTTTGTGTACTTTGGTAAGTAGTATGTATGAAAGATTTATTCGGGTGCAAATTCAAAAAGTTCTAAAGGTAGAATATACCAAATTGTTTGAAGTATTAGGCCAAAGGATTAACCAGAGGTTTAGACCTCTGGCACCATTTTAGAAGGTTAATCTGCTCACTCAGCAGACTTTACACACTTACCAAATGAGCCAAGAGAGATACCTATCCTCAGCAGTTATATATCATGTACACCACTCATTTCTCCGATGAAATACTATTTGTACCATCCCTTATGCTAATTAATGATTTCTAGTACACATACAGATTGAGTTATTCCAAGGGCTTCCTATGGCCCTTTAGATGGAATCCTGGCTCGGTCTTTCTCTCGCCTATTATCCATAAAATATGGATAATAGTCCATGATTTATTGTCCATGGCTGACATGTGATCAAAGGTCCTCCTCCTCTGGCAAGCAAAAGCAGGAGGTGGAAGGGCAAAGAAAAAGGAAAAGTAGGAGTCTTCCCTCTCCCAGTTAAAAATAAGAGAAAAAGTTACCAACCACCCCACTCTCATTGTCTCAGAGCACTTTCTTCAGAAAACTTGTAAATTCTTTCTCTGTGTTCTCTAAAGATATGTAAATATTTTTAAAAACTAACGTGGCCAGCTTCACAACCTGGGAGTGTCTTTCTCAAAGACCTAGGAGCCATATCTTGGAAATGTAAACAACAAGGAAGATGGCGACCCCTGTCTCTGATTTGCCGTGGGAGGGTAGGAGCTTCATTCAGGTGGACACGTTGTTCCAGGTTGTAAAACTGCTTCTGGTCATAAAGATAGGAGAGTTTATTTTTCCTTTATAGAAAGCTAATTAGGTAACATAGATGGTCATCCCGATTACCAGGTGATTTAAATGAATTACATGTAATAAATGCTACCACCGGGCCCTCTTACTTGAAGACTAATGGTTGTTATGCTGGAGAGTATGTAGGTTGTGTATCCTCGACTGTACAAAAGGGTGAGGTTTCTGTCTGCCTTTGCAATCTCTTAGCAGATTACCTGTCACGTGCATCACTTTCTCAATTAATGCTCATTCAATGATGAAACCATTTTTTTTTCTCCACTAACTTTGTGGAGAGGATTTCTTGGTTAGATTCAATTCTGGTTTTTATATTCCCCAACAAAGGCTAAAGCTTGGGGAACTACATGATTTATTTGTTATTTTTATTGCATCATGAAGATGACAAGATTTGTTCCTAGAACATTTTTTCTCTGTTTGTAGAAATACAATTTATTTTCTAGTGGGTGAGAAAATTAACCCTCTCACCTCTGGTGGAATACTGTAAGTCAGTTGCCTCTTTCAGTCACCGTTGAGATCCCCTATCAATCTAATGGTTTTCTCTAGCTGAGCCTTAAGGCCTTTCAGTTCATCCCAATGTGTCCATAGGTGATTTGATCAATAGTGTTTAGTCAAGTGTAAACTGGGCCCCAAGACAATTTAGTCAAAACAGTAACATACACATGTGTTCTCTGAAGAGTGACTCTTCTGGCGTGTCGCTGGAGTTTGTAGCTTTGTATTTAAACAATTCCATCAAATTTCACATCTTTATCAGTATCTTCAATTGCTTTTTCAAAAAAGAAATTTGAAAAACCGATTTAATTTTATTTTTCTAGATCGTAGTAGAGAAATAAAATTATCCATCTCTCAGAAAAACACCCACAACACTAACTGCCCAGGGTTTCATACTTCCCAGTGTTCGGGCATCTGAGTTTTTTTCACATTTTTGTTATTGCAAAGAGAACAAAGCAGCAATAAATGAATATACATTTAAAAAATACTTTTAGAAGGAATAAAGTAGAAATAACTGCCTCCAAATTCTTACTAGCACCTACGTATTTTTTAAAAATCATTTTTGCAAACACCGTATGTTAAAAAAACCACACCATTTGAAGAATATTCACTTTCAATTAGGTTTTATGTTGAACATCTTACTATCAGTTCAATTCCAGTAAGCCAAATTGCTTTCACTAAATTGCTTTCAGCCTAATCATATGCTATTTCTTAATATAGTGCTTCTTGTAACTACCACCAATTAATTGGAGTAATCTTAAAGAATTCATTTTCATTATAGGAGTAATCATAGTTATTTTTCATTAGAGAGATTGTATTTTAGGATAAATTAATCATTTGCTTGGGATTTATAAGAAAAGAAATTTAGAATTCAAGAACAACTTCTGGATTGCAGGACATTCCCCATGTTCTGATGCTTGTTTAAGCAGTGTAAGCCCTTAGCAGCACCTGAACAAACAATGCGCCCCGTAGGTCAAACATCAGTGACAGTAAAAGGTTACTGACCAGAAATCTAACTTCCAGTATTACAAAATCGTAGCAAAGATAACTTTTTCTGAGAAGAGGGATGGGGTACAATAAAAGGGAAGTAATTATTTATTTAAACTAATTGTGAGCTCTGATGACCTTTGACATTTATTTCTCAACTAATTTTAATATTAGAAGAAATACTTCCTTGAGCGTCGGTCTTGAACTTCACTTGCCCAAATTCCAATTGCTTAAAAAATTAATATACTTTTATTATGTGGCTTAATTTTTAACAAACAGCAACTGAAGGCATGAGAACATTTGGCTTCAATCGTATCCTGATTCTTAATTTTGAACACAAAAGGCTGCTTTATTTCTCTGTGGTGATTACCACTAGATGGGGCAAGCCAGCAGTGCCTGCTCTTCCGACTCCTAAGTAGCACATAATAGAAAGCTTTTTTTCTCGTGAACTGCAGTCATCTCACTCATATAATATATTCATTGTCTCTTTAAAAAGAGAAGATGGTAATGTAATTGTGATTAAGCCTAGCCTGATGTTTTACCTGTTTTGTGTTTTGGGTAGCCCTGGGCGGGGTTCCTGTTCCTTCCCTTTCCTGATGTACTTGTTTCTTCTAAGGAACCAAAGGAAATCACCAGGATGTTGAGGTGTTTAATTTCAGCAGAGCAAGGCATAATGTGAGTGCTGATGATTTTGGAAACCAAGGAGTATAGGAGGGCATGTAATATTAGTATCATAATATTTTGTCTTGAAGGCCAAAGAAGGGAGACCTGAGCTTTCAGAACTCTCTAAGATGAAGATCAATTTTGATATCTTGTCCTTGTTACCTAGGAGAGTAAAG
This sequence comes from Mandrillus leucophaeus, assembly GCF_000951045.1. Lineage (NCBI taxonomy): Eukaryota > Metazoa > Chordata > Mammalia > Primates > Cercopithecidae > Mandrillus > Mandrillus leucophaeus. The sequence goes on along the minus strand of NW_012108142.1, from coordinate 1,206,382 downwards.
GAAAAATGGAAGCATAGAGGAAGGAACTGAGATCTTGGCTGACAATGTAGAAACAAGAACTGACTCTGCCTTGCTTTTGCTATGACTAAGAACTTCCTGGGCCGTAACAGTCTGAAAAAAAAAAATACTGTGTATCTTGAGATAAGCCAAGAGATAACAGATCATTCTTACTGGTTCTACTTAAAATAATAAAACCTTGACTATTTTGCATAAATATGGACTTCATGACCAAAAACATTTATTATCCGAATATATATTATGAACTTTGTGAATATCATAACTGCATAAGAAATTGCTTTTTCCAGAAAGTGTAGACTCCTATAAACTTACTAAACATTGTGATTTGCAACTGTTAAAACTATTTGTTATGTTTTATATTTGTTGAGCCAGGTTTTCTGAAGTCTGACTCCCCTAGAACTCCTTGCAAATAAGACCTTTTCTTTTCTAAATGACTCTGCCTCTGAGTCTTCCTTTGACAACATACTCTGCATGCAAAGACGTTTGATAAAGAAGAAATCTTGCTTTCAGAAATAACAGTCAGATTTGACGTAACCCTCAGGTTACACAGTTTTTCCTTTGATCTATTTAAGCAACATCTTTTTAGAGTCTTTTCATTGTTACTTCCAATCAAAAAGCAGAAACCACAGCCTATAGTTCTATAGTATTTTCAGCCTGGCACCTTTTGCTAGGCAATTTCCATTATCTGCATTGCTCAGTGTCCCACCCTGAAGATGGATGTGGCTATTTGATATACTTACAGGCAACAGAAGATAATGGAAAATGTGAAGAGTTTTGGTGAAACTTCCCTAAAAGGCATCTTGCTCCTGTTCTTTACTGTTTTCTTCTTTGCCCATGACCATTTCCTGGTAGCTGGAATAGCGTCATGGCTGGTGCTGGAGTAATAGTTTTGATTCATGAGATGAATTTAGAAAAGATAACCATGTACAGCTGAGAAAAAACAGAGCCTGGCTCTCTGAGGACATTGTAGAACAGTAAACCAGCTGTGGATATACCATCCCTGAATTCCATGAGAAAGAATGAATTGAATTAATTTCTATCTTGTATAAATCACTCTTGTTTAGGCCGGGCGCGGTGGCTCAAGCCTATAATCCCAGCACTTTGGGAGGCCGAGACGGGAGGATCACGAGGTCAGGAGATCGAGACCATCCTGGCTAACATGGTGAAACCCCATCTCTACTAAAAAATAAAAAAAAACTAGCCGGGTGAGGTGGCGGGCACCTGTAGTCCCAGCTACTCGGGAGGCTGAGGCAGGAGAATGGTGTAAACCTGGGAGGCGGAGCTTGCAGTGAGCTGAGATCCGGCCACTGCACTCCAGCCTGGGCGACAGAGCGAGACTCCGTCTCAAAAAAAAAAAAAAAAAAATCACTCTTGTTTTAGGTTTTTTTTTGTTTGTTTGTTTGTTTGTTTGTTTTTTTCTTAGACGGAGTCTCACTTTGTCATTCAGACAGGAGTGCAGTGGCACAATCTGGGCTCACTGCAACCTCCACCTCCCGGGTTCAAGCTATTCTCCTGCCTCAGCCTTCCAAGTAGCTGGAATTACAGGCATGCTCCACCATACCTGGCTAATTTTTGTATTTTTAGTAGAGACGGGGTTTCACCTTGTTGGCCAGGCTGGTCTAGAACTCCTGACCTCAAGTGACTCGCCCTTCTCGGCTTCCCAAAGTGCTGGGATTACAGGCATAAGCCACCGTGCCCATCCCATTTTAGGCCTTTTATGAGTTGAATTTTGTCCCTCCAAAAATGATCTGGTCAAGGTCTTATACTCCACTACCTCAGGATGTGCTCTGATTTGGAGATGGGGTCTTTACTGAAGTAATCAAGTGAATGTGAGGTCGTTAGTGTAAGCCGCAATCCAAAAAGACTGGCGTCTTTATAGAAGGAGAATTTGGACACATATACACACACACACACAGGGAGAATGCCAGGTAAGCATGGAAACAGCTCTCTGCGAGCCAAGAACAAAGGCCTGAAAAGGACATACATCCCACACATCCCTCAAAAGGAACCACCTGGACACCTCAGTCTTGGATTTCCAGCCTCAGGAACTCCGATATAATACATCTCTGTAGTTTAAGCAGCCCAGTCCATACGTTCTTATGGCAGCCCTGGAAAAGTAACACAGGGCCTGAGTATCAATAAGCATTTTTCGGAAATCATTCTAAGTGCTTCAAGTTGAGAGGATTTAACACATGAAATGGAGGTTAGATAGCTGTCATCATGCCTGGGAAAGTAAATAGAAAAGAAAATGGCTGCTGGTTTCAGAAAGTCAAGAATCCCAGGAACACATGACTGGCTGATGATCTCGGCTACCTCTGGACCAACGCAGGTGATCTACAGGAACCTCCCTGGAAGCTGCAGCTTCCCACCCTCCATATCCACCGGCTGTGGAAGCTCGCCCATCTGCCTGCTCCTGATGGAACCATACAGGCTGCCACTCCTCTTCTTGCTTCTGATGCCTGAGTGGGTGCCTCTTGGTGGTGGAATCTAAGTTAAAATCCTGCTGGCAACTGGAAAATAGTTTTCAGGCTTTCAGCCCCTGTCAATACAAGGGAGAATATGGAAGTGGGCAGAAGTGTTCCGGTGATGGAAATAGAAAATCCACCACAGCCTCCATTACTCATAAATACAACTAATGAAACTTAGGAAACAATTTATATCCACGAAAAACTATGTGTTCCCTTTCTCAATCTGAGACCGTTTGGCAGTATTTACAAAGTATAACCGTGAGGTCAATTTCATAAGTGTGCTTCATATCCTCGAGTTTCATGGGCAGGCTTTGTAATCAACCAAAGGGGATCAAACCCAGATCCTTTATTTACCAGCTGCATGGCTTGGGAGACTCACTTAGACTAGGTGTGCCACCGCATCTGTAAAATGGGACTCCTAACAGTATATATCTTCAATAACTGTGAGGACTGAATGACCTGAAATATGTGGAATAATTTTCAGTGTGGTCCCTTCTAAGTGTCCCATAAATGTTGGATCTTTGTGTTATCGCTGTGATTTACTTCATGCCTTTGGTGTGAAATTAGCTGTTTATGTATCAGCCTCGCCGCTGAGACTGATGTGCTCTCCTGAGGACGGGAGTCTTACGTTTTATATTTTATCCCAGTGAGTGGTAGGCAGTGTATTATTCTCAAGACACTGAGGTGGTTCTTATCTAATATCTACAATTCTAAAAGTTTTCAAGATTTTAAAATTAATTCAACCAACCATTCTTACAACAGTTTTGAGGTTAAAACGTCTAACATATCCTTGATCACCTCAATTCTGGTATTTCTATATTCCTGTACAAAAAGAAATTTATAGACAATGTGGTGAAACTTTACAAAAGATTAAGTGTTGTGATGGGGAAAGGGAGGCATCAAGTAATAATAGGGCTTAAATCTGCCTGGAGAAGGTGAGGACGTGTGTATTCATTATGTCCTCATATGATATCTTAAGGAGTTCAACCTCACTGGGAGGCAATGGGAATTAAATAATGGATTTATTTTGAATGATAGAGTGATGATACTTTTACTTTTAAGATGACATTGGAATCACTGTCATAGAGGGTTTGTCAGGGTGAGAGGGGAAAAGAAAATTAGTTAAGAGGGCTTGAACTTTGGCAGTCATGGAGAGAGAGAGGAGCAGTGAATGGGCTGTGCAGATGCTGAGTGGGCAGAGCTGACAGGAAGGATGGCCCTTGGCCAGGTGCGGCAGACCTGGTGACTCAGAAAGAAGTGTGAAAGGGAGGCATGTAACTCAGGGAGAGAGAGAGCAGCCTTGGCGAGGGCCATGATTTTACTTCTTACAACCGGTAACTGGAAAAAAGTAGTACATCTTCAGGTCTGGGCTTCCCTGACTCGTCCAGGAGACCTTGACTATGGAATTCCCTGCATGTCTCCTTGAGGCCTTGGAGAGCAGGAAATATTGTGCCTGCCTGAATCCTTGGCCTGGTTTCTGTCTTCAGCATAGCTTGTTTACTGGGTCCACGGTAAACTCAAATGGAAACAACCGTACTCCATGTCCCGACTCACTCTCATCCTCTTTGATCCCTGACTGGCTTCAGTCTCATGTGCTACCATGTCAAAGCAAGAAGGGCCAAGAAAAGAACAAGCATCTCCCACTGCACTCCAGCAATTAGGACGTCGTGGTTGACCTTGGTGGGGGCAGCTTCAATCCTGCAGGAGTGTAAGGCTGAGTGCTGGAGATCAAGAAATGCACGGAAGATAAGATAGTGGGGGTATTGAGTGGATTTCACTTCCTTCAGTAAGTTTACCTACAAAAAGAAGAAGAGAGAAAAGGCAACAGTAGCATGAAAATGTCTATTTTGTCAATTGGAGTGTTCCATATATTCTGTTTGATGGATGGCACTTTATTTTACTGCTTAACTATAAAAGTCATTGACTGCATGATTAAGCACGTAATGCCAATAAAAATGACCTTCCATCCTGTTGTTTCTTAAATCACCAAATGACTCCCTGGCTGTCAGTAATAATGAATCCGTACACACCAACAATAACAAAATGTTTATTTAGGACATGACCTCACGTGAGGCGAGCCTTCCTAAGGAAGTGAACAGTTACTTGCTGTGCTCTTAAAGAAATGTTTGCAAATGGACCTCCTACCTTATCTCTCACAGACCAAAAACTCCTTTTCAAATAAAAAACCTGGGCATATTTTGCCAGCAACAAATCCAGAAAAATATCTTAGTAGGAACTGGAAAACACCGCATTAGAATCTGAACCCTTCAGTAGCTCGAAGTCACCATGCTTTTTTTTTTTCTTTATAGTATAATTTGTTTTTCAGTACAGTTTTACATTTCCAGAAAAAAAAGAGAAAATAATACAGTTTTTATATACTCTGCACCATATGTTACAAATACTAAAGCAGTGTTGGTACATGATTATGAACCATGTTTATTATTATTATTATACTTTAAGTTCTAGGGTACATGCGCACAACGTGCAGATTTGTTACATAGGTATACACGTGCCATGTTGGTTTGCTGCACCCATTAACTTGTCATTTACATTAGGTATTTCTCTTAATGCTAGCCCTCCCCCAAGCCCCCACCCCCTGACAGGCCCCGGTGTGTGATGTTCCCCACCATGTGTCCAAGTGATCTCATTGTTCAGTTCCCAGCTATCAGTGAGAACATGCAGTGTTTGGTTTTCTGTCCTTGTGATAGTTTGCTCAGAAAGATGGATGACGAACCGCATTTCATCTTTTACTTGGGTTTCCTTGGTTTTTACCTGTTGTCCTTTTTCAACTCCAGGATCCCATTCAGGATACCACATGGCATCTGGGTATCTGTCCCTTTAGGCTCCTCGTGGCTGTGCCAGTTTCTCGGATGTTCCTTGCTCCTTGTGTGCAATGACCTTCATAGTTTTGAGGAGTACTGCTCAGGGATGTTGCAGGATGCCTGCTACTGGGATTTGTCTGATGTTTTTCTCATGAGAAGAGTGGGATGAGGAGTTATGAGGAGGAAGACCACAGAGTAAAAGTCACATCATTATCAAACCCTGTGCAGTGGAGATATTATCAACATGATTTTTGACTCTTAATGTTGGCCTTGAGCACCAGGAAGGAAGTCACTAGGTGCAGCCCACAATAAGGAATGCAAAGTTAGGCTTCCCCTCTTTGCGGGGGTGGGGGGCGGGTATCTATGTAAATTATGGGAAATTTTACTGCATGAGAGATTTGTCCCTTCTCACATATTTATTAATGTATTCAACCATTTACATCCTATCAATCCATGGATGTTTATATTTGGGTTATAATCTGCCCCTGCTTAATGCTCAAAGTGTTCCCGCTCTGGCCATTGTTGATACTTTCAACTGGCCCCTGGATTCTTCTGACATGTCCTATTACCTTGACACTTTCTTTTCTTTTCTTTTTTAACACTTTCTTGCTTTCTGTTCTTAGTTTATATGGGGGTGTGTGTGTGTGTGCGCGCGCGCGTGCGTGTGTGTGTGTGGTTAAGGGGAAACTGTCTAGACTTGCACTTGGGGCTCTTTAATACCCTTCCTTATTTTTTGTCCATCTGATATCTCTCGCACCGAGAATATGTTTGTGTCTATCATTCATCTCTCATAGTTTCCACTTTATGAACAAGTTGGTGTGTTACTTGGTGCATAAGTCTTAATACGTTCTATATATTAATGTGAAATATTTAAAATGATTAAATAGTGTTTAATTTGTCCCACTTAATGTTTTTCCTCAAATTCTTTCTGAGTGCTGTCAGGAGCACCACCCCGATTTTCTCACTGATTCCATTTGCGCTGTGCATTTTGTAGACCCTTTAATCTTTCTGAGTCACTTTGTTTTGGGTGTGTCTCTTGCGTGTGGCATGCGGTTGGCTCTTGCCTTGTGAGCCAAGTTGAAAACGTTGATAAGATGGATATGACTGGTTTCAGCTCTGACGTCTTACTATTGTTGAATTTGCTGTGTTTTCCATTATGTCGTTTTTCTGAAGGCATAGTATTAGTGTGGTTTTATTTGTTTTCGTTGGTGATCTATACAGTGTTTTGGAGGATGTGTAAAGTGATTACAGTTAAGTGATTGTCAGTCACTAAGAAATTCCCCACCACTATTTCTTTTTAACATTTATTGTTCTTTTCTTGTTCTCAGAAAGCTATAAAAAGGCGAATGCCCTGAGGATGTCCAGAATGGCTGTGATTTGTCATGTCCTTTTGGCGAAAGTATTAATAAGGCTTTTAATAAAGAAATGAAAATGTATCTGACATTTTCAAAAAGCCGGTCGAGATTCAGAGCATTATTTATACCTCAGCAGTCAATTCCCTCAATATTCATATGTAAATTTAATGAAATTACAATTAAAATCCAGCAGACTGTACCTGATTTAGAACTGAATAAAATGATCTTAAAATGCATATGAAAATTCAGAGCTTTGGGAATAGCCACAGCAATGCTTTTTAGATGTCAGTGAATACTCTAAAGCCATTGGAGTCAACTTAATATGACATCGGGATAGATAAACAGATTAGTTTAACCAAGTAGTAAACCAAATAGTTTTAGCCAAATAGAAGCAAGGACCAAAGCCCAGTATACATGAGATTAAATATTAGACAAAAAACTGTATTCTGGTTCAGTGGCAAAGGGTAGCTTATTGTTATTATTATTATTTCTTTTTATTTTTTAGAAGGAGTCTCTGTCACCTAGGCTGGAGTGAAGTGGCGAGATCTCAGCTCACTGCAACCTCCACCTCTTGGGTTCAAGCGATTCTCCTGCCTCAGCCTCCCGAGTCGCTGGGATTACAGGCACCTGCCACCATTCCCGGCTAATTTTTTTTTGTGTTTTTAGTAGAGTCTGGGTTTCACCATGTTGGCCAGGCTGATCTCAAACTCCTGACCTCAAGTGATCCACCTGCCTCGGCCTCCCAAAGGGCTGGAAGTACAGGTGTGAGCCACCGCGCCCAGCAAGGGTAGCTTATTTAACAAGCGGTGCTGGCACACTGACTTTCTATGTGAAGGAGAATATTTAAAATATCAGGTAGAAGTTAAGTGTCCCATCAGTGGTCCCGTATGTCTGGGTGGTTGGCAAGAACAGAGTGCAAGGGGATAGGTTGGTGAGCAAGGTGGCTTTTTGACTGTGAACATCTTTGCGTGTCACATAAGGAGTGCAAATTCAACCTTGTGGGGAAAACGGGGAACCATTTTTTTTCTATTTGGCCGAAGGATGACAATTGTCTCTATGTTTTAGGAAAAAGTTGGCAGAAATACAAAGGCTTTGTGGAGGAGGAGAAAAGTAAAAGTGTTGAAGATGGCTAGGACGGGAGTGCTTGGGGGGGCAAGGCATGGAACCACAGAGGGTTCTAAGAACCCGTGAAGAGCTCTGATTCTTAAGGAGGCAAAACTTGAGGTCAGGCGTGGCCTGCTTGATCATCTGCCCAGAGCCACTCATGCCTGCCATGTGCATTTCAGATATTAATATGTTCCCGGCCTCATGTTCTTTCCTCTCCTGCTGTACAGTTATAGCGAGGCAAAATGTGCTGTTTGTTTAGCTATCTGTGGTTTTTCTCTCACACCATCGTCCTCCTCCTTCTCAGCTCCTGGCCCCAGTGCTCATCATGTGGACCTTTCATCCTCTTTATGGTAATTAGTTCACGGTCATCGACTCTGCAGTTCAATACTCACTCAAGGGAAACCGAAGATCTGTAGCACAACCCAGAGTGTTCCTGAGTTGATGGAGTATTTGACAGGGAGTGACACTGGGGGGGGTCTGTGTTTCCTGGTGTGCCCTGTCCGTCAGCTGCTACTTGCCTAATGCAGCAGGTGGGGCTCAGCCGGGGCACAGCAGACGTAGTGCTGTTCGACAACGATGACTGGGGTGTAAATCTTTTTAAAAACATAGACTAGATTAGCTGTAAAGTCTAATCAAACTGTGTAATGCAACATGTCTCTATTAAAACACAAGTCATAGACCAGCCTGAATGCAAGAGTGAAAATAAACGTCTTCATGTTGCATGAAGATTTCTGTTTTAAGTTTTACAAGCTCTACATTGACCTGGAAGGTCCAGGAAGGAGTGCCTTGCTTCTTTTTTTTCCCCCCGTAAGGCCTTCTATTATTATGGTTTCTATTGTTATGATTATATATTATTCTTACATTAGTTTATTCGGTAAATATTTTGTGCCAGGTGTTCCAAGAGGTACATTTATTCTTGTTTTAATCTTCATTCTCAAATCATTTTATTTTCAGAACAATCCTTGTTTTATCAACTAGGACTCTGAGATTTCAGCAAGATTAAATAGTTTTCCCAAAGTCACACAACTAGGAAGTGAAAAATATGTAATTTAACTCAAATGTATATGATTCAGAGGAACCACAGTCTTCCCGCATTATCTTTCTTCCTGAGTAGGGTCAAACAACTAATTTGAATAGAGAGAAGTGAAGGATATTTTGGGATTTTTTTTTGTAATGTATTTTGCCTTTACTACAGTTTGTTTGTGCCTATAATCTTTTCTTTTCCTTCCTTCCTTCCTTTCTTTCCTTCT
>NW_012108142.1:1105052-1197107 GCF_000951045.1 Mandrillus leucophaeus | reverse complement strand
ATTTTTGTATTTTTAGTAGGGATGGAGTTTCACCATGTTGGCCAGGCTGGTCTCAAACTCCTGACCTCAGGTGATCCATCTGCCACAGCTTCCCAAAGTACTCGGATTACAGGCATGAGCCACTGTACCCAGCCTCTGTGCCTATAATCTTAATTTAATTGGATAATGCAACCCATCATTTTAATGTGAGCACTGAATTTAAAGAGGATAAAACTGGTTTTTGATCTTTTCCTTATACCCTTACTGACCAGGTTCAGAATCTGCTAGTCACTGGATAGTTATTTAGGACAAGTTATTTAAGTTTTCTAAAGCTCAGTGTATTCATGTTCCAGACATTAAGTAAAAATAGATGTAAACATATCTACAGAATAATAACCAGCAAATAAGCAATATCTCCTTCCTATCTATCACATTCTCCCCCTCACATCTCTAGTGCTTTAGACCCATAAAAGTTTACACTTTAAATTTTAAATAAAATTCCTGTAGTGATGATAGCCTTTAACCCAAAGGATACATATCTCATAGTGGAATTTTACTATTATGTTAAACAAAGAAAAAAAGAATTTTGGGTTTTAGGATCTTCTTGGAATACTCTTAAATCTCAGTAAATTCATGTCTGTTTCTTTAAAAAGTGTTCTGAAAATATAAGTTTTAGCTAGCATTCATTGGCAAAGTTAGGCATGAAAAAAAAGGGGAGAAGTGTTTGGAATGGAAAGAACAAGACCAGCACACAAAGAAGTTAAGACAATTAAAAATTTTGAAATGAAAACACACAAACATTGTGAGAAAATAATGGAAAATAAATCACTAAATAACCAGTTTGGTAGAAAGCTTTGAATGTTGTAAATCCTTAACATTGCCATTTTTATTCTCATCATGTTAATAATATGTTTTAAAATCCATTTGGTTTGCTGTAAATTCAAGCATCACTATGAATTATCTAAGCTGGAGAAGCTAAGGTTGGAGCAAAAATAAAGAATGACCTTCAATACTAAAGAACAGAAGCTGGCTGCTTTCACTGTTAAAAATGACAGAACAAGAAGAGCCTCACAGAGAATATGGTATTCAAGTTCTATTTTCCCTGAAAGTAACAGATGTGCATTGTGACTGTTTGCTGAGGGAAATTGTGCAATTTTTTCTCTAGAGATTTTGGTATGGCTTTGCCAGAAGACAGTGTATTACCTGACTATCACAGTTCATCCCCTTGCCTGCGGGGAATATAATTCTTTATTTAAGAGCTTGAATTATCTTCTGTTGTGTTTCAAAGAATCTGGATTTCTATGACCACCATAGAAAAAATAATGTCATTCACTTCTGGAATTTGTTACACTGGAAATATAACTCAAAGTCTTTGCCAAGAATACCTTTTTCTTAGCTAATCCTCTGACGGCCATTACATTTAAAGTCAAAATAGAGCCTTTCTTACTGGAGACTCTCAGAGGTCTCTCAGCTGAGGAAGGCATTTATGTCCAAAGTGATATACACAAATGGTCAAAACTATGTAATGTCAACGAAGACAAATTGTTGGAAGTACCTGACATATTTTGAAACTCGACGTACAGAAAATAGGGTAGTAAAAAATGTCCTGTCATTGGGACTAGGTAATTGAAGAATCACTAAGTGGAAGCCTGCACAGAAAGAAAGACAGGAAGATGGATTTAGCTTTCTTCTTCATCAATATAATATTGACAGAGTAACTAACAATATAGCTCTTGTATGAAAAATTGTAAGTAAGGCTGACAGATACACTAGTGAGGTCTATTCACTTGCTTTGTTCTAATGGGTTTACTTAGGGGACCCTTCAGCTTCTATTTAAAATATTAAATTGAAAATTAAGATGCAGTAGTTTGTTCTAAAAGCTTTACATATCTCACTCCATCTTTGAGTACATGCAAGACAAGTGTCAGACTCACAATATTCAAAGATGGAGAAGATGTGGGGCCTCTTTTCAATGAACAGTCAGTCTTCAAGGTTGCTAGAGTCCATCTCTGCAGAGGGAAACTGGGTAGATACTAGTTAAATTTTAATCTACCTCTTTACTGTGCATGACCAGCAACTAGGTAGTAATTCCCACAGTACTGTTTGGCTCCCCTACACATTTATGTTACGTTTTTGTTTTTTTATCTACAGATGAAACAGGAGAAGGAGTCATGCAGATGGTAGTAGCCATCCAAGGAGAGCGATGACCCCTTGTTAGTATTTAACCCATCTTCTGAACAACAGGCGGTGTGGTACACAAGATCACCAAACATTTTCTTCAATCTGAGGAATGGTTGCAGCATAAGGCTCTCAGTAGTGAGGAACTGCACTGTGCTTTTTTATTTTATAAGAATGCTATCAGAGCTGTCACTGTACATTCACATGTCCAATCTCCATGTCAGAGAAGCTGGTATTTCTGTTTCTCTGACAAACAGATGATATTTAAGAGACCTTCATTGATAAGAAGATGACTCTAAGTTCACATAAGATGATCCATGCACTACTCTGCTGCATATGCCTTTGATATATAAACAGATCATGACTCAGACATGCAAAGGGGCACTTAGTTTATGTTTCCATAGGCTAAGTTAGCTGATCCATGCATGGATTTCAATATGAGAATCGACTTTGTTTCTTTGTTCATTTATTTAATTGAATTTACTTCCTTGATATGCTCTTTTGGTGTTGCATGTGCAAAACCATAATCTTATGCCTTGCTTCCCAGACCGCAATCTTTGAGGACTCATCCTTGAAGGACTGTGCAGAATTGTGAAACAGATTTTAATTGGTGGGCTAGTATGTTCTGGGTCCTGTTCTAGTTTTGGGAGATGCAGTAAGGAACAAAACACACAAAAATCTCTGCTCAGGGAACTTACGTTTCAATGAAAGAGATAGATAATAAAGAAAACACACAGCACACGCAATAGTGGCAAGCACTTAGGAGGAAATGTAGAAAATGGAGCGGGCATATGAAACATCAGAGTTGGGGAGAGGACTGGGTGTTGACGTTGAGGTAGCTTGGCCAGAGAAAACATCACACAGAGAGTGACTTTTGGGTGAAAACTGAAGGAAACAAGGGAGCTATATATGCAGCTAGCAGGAATGAGGTCAGAAAGGAAGCAGGAAGTAGAAGAGCATTGGGGTGTGGGTGCCCTATATGTCTGGAGAGGTGGGGAGAGGCCAGTGCACTTGGACTGCAGAAAATGAGGAGGAGGCTGAGAAGTAAGGAGGTCAGGCAGTGAGGAGCCTTGTAGAGCATGACTTTTACTCTGACAGGGGAGTCTCTTGAAGAGTTTTTTACACAGGAGGGATAAGGTACGATGTATGCTCTAACAGGTTCATCCTGACTACTGTGTTAAGAATGTACTACGGAGAAGCCGTGGTAGAATCGGGCAGAAAGTGAGAGCAATACCTAAGGGGAGAGTTCATGGTGACTTTGATAAAGGAGTTGACCATGAAGATCGTAAGAAAAGACAGGATGATGTGCTGCTGTAAGGAATGAGGAGGTGAGAGGAAGGGAAGACTCAGGAAAACAGAGATACTGTTACTTGAATTTGGGAAGATTGTGGGATGAGATCGTGTGGGTAGGGATATATAAATTTGCTTTAGGGCCTAAGTTTTTGTGCTAGTGTGATCCCAAATGTGGGGATCAGTGGACGGGTTGATATATATTTTCTGGAGTTTGGGGAAAAATCTGAGCTTTAGATATAAATATGAAACTTGTCAACAAACAGGTAATAATCAAAGCTATGATACTGGGTGACATTGACTAGAGAATTAGTAAGATTTTTTTTTTTTTTAAAGCCCCATGGGATCAGGCAGAGGGGAGGGACTGGAGCAGAGACTTGGTCAACGTATGAGGTTCCTATCAGGTCTGTGGTGTTTACTAGATGTCAGAGGAATTCCAGTACCACTTTTGGGAGCAGCTTCCTTTCAATGCTCACGATGAATCATCTGACTTGGTTAAAATTCAGACTCGAGTCTGAATATTAAATCTATTAGGTCTGTGGTGTTTACTAGATGTCAGAGGAATTCCAGTACCACTTTTGGGAGCAGCTTCCATTGAATGCTCACGATGAATCATCTGACTTGGTTAAAGTTCAAACTCGAGTCTGAATATTAAATAACCATAAAATCCAAGTCGTTAGTGTGTAAAGAGGAGAAGGGTTGAAGTAGGCAAAAATGAGGTGTTTAGTCATTAGTAATTCTGCTGATACAAATATAGTTATAAAATTAAGTATATATTTAGGTATATTAAAATGTTAATGTTGAATATATATTTAAAATATAAAATTATAGGCATTGACAGAATTTTGGCTAACTTTCTCAAAACATTCTCATAATAAGCAGAAGTTATTGTTCTTTGGCCCTGAAGAAAGTCGACAAGGAAAATGCCTTGAGCATCCCCAGGAAACTATTGCCATGACCTTTGCTCTTCACCGGTCTGCTTTTGCTTTGACTGGCCCATTTCTACCTCTCAGTAGCCATTGCTTTGATTATGCTTTGCCTTCAGGATCATACTGGTAAAGCCATGTTTCATCTTCTGTTACAATTCTTCAAAGAAATACTTCAGGATCTTGATCCCCCTTGTTTAAAATTTCCATTGAAAGCCCTGTTCTGTCTGCAGCTATCTGGATGCAAAAATTTTGGTCATTAGGTGGAAAGTTTTCTCAACTTAAATTTTTCAGAAAGAATTGTGAAAGCTGAACCAAGTGAGATGTTGGTGGCATTGGCTTGTGTTTCTGCTGCTAATCATCAATCCTCTTCAATTTGGGTAAAACAATATCTTTTTTTCTTTGCAAATTGATGTGAATGGTCTGCCCATGCAGGCTTCATCTTCAATATCATCTTGTCCCTTATTAAAAAGAGTTGTCCATGTATAAACTGCTGATTTCTTTGGGACAGTGTCCCCATAAACTTTTCATAAAGCATCAGTGATAGCGCCATTTCTCCAGAAGCTTCCTCATAAATTTGACGTTTGTCCTTGCTTCAATTTGAGCAGAAGTTATATCCCTTTTATAGAGGATCTTTTCAAAGTGCTTTCTTCTTAATACTTCAAACTAGATCCTGTTCAGACATATTATAACAAAGTAGTGCAAGTTTTATTTTAATACAAAAAGGTTTTGAAATTTTTTCATCATACACATTTTCCATGAGCCTTTTGAACACTCTTTGTGTATGTATATATATTTTTTATACACACGTATATTTAACTAAAATTGACTATTCATCAATATTATATCTGACATCCTTGAAATTATCAGTAATCAATGATTGTAAGAACATACATTTGACTCTTAAAATTATTTTCCATTATAGCATATTACTTAGAATTATAAATATTTTATATCTTAAGAATTTTTCTTATAGATCTCGGAATACTAATATCTTAAAATGTATTATCAATATTCATATAAAAAAGGTATTTTGGCTTTAACTTGACATGAGCATCTCCTTATGTATTTCATATATTGAGATTTCTTAGTTGAAATATAATTATATACTGTATTTATTACTGCAAAAGTCAAATGCAATAATTTGTGATGATGGTAATTTATGTATAAAATAATGAGGAACTTTCAAGTCACTAACAAATATACATAGAGATTGAAAAGTGATAGCAAAAATAACTCCAAGTTCCTTAGGTAGATATTGCTGGAATGATCATTGTGTGATTTGTAAGTGGATATAGGTTAAAAATTATTTAAATTAAAATTTAAATACTATTTAAGGCAGGATAAGGTAGGATAATAAAGATTAGATAATATCACAAATCCAAACTTTGAAGAAATATAAGTGGTATTTATAACATAAAACAGCATAAATTTTAAAAGCTGTATTTTTTAAAATTCTTAATTAAATGCTGACTTGACCTTTAATTTTTTCTAAATAAAAATCCTATTTGGGAATTCTCAACATCTTGTAAAGTGAAGTAAAAGTAGAATATCCACTTGGTGTCTTCAAAATTTAAAATAAATAATATACCCAATACCACATAAATAACATCAGTGATACACATTACTTTAGGTATAATGAAAAATATGTAGATTAAAAATAATGGAAAGCATATTGGAGAGAAATAGGGTACTCGGATATTGCAAAGGTGCAGTACACTGATTGCAGCAGACATCCAATAGCTGAGTGTGCAGGAGGGATTATTCCTGTGGTTCAATGTAAAACCTTTAAAATGAAGCCACTCAAAATGTCGAGTAAAATATTTATACTTTAAAAATTGATATATTAGATTTATTCCTGTATTGAGAAGTTAATGCTATGATGACATTAGTCTTTGCTGGAATATTGATTTTAAGATTCGGCCATTAAGAATTTGGATAAAATATTATTTGAGTGTCTTTTTCTCTATGTATTAATTCATTCATGTATATTTACATAAATTGTCTTTCTATGTGTCCATGTTTCTGGCAATCAATCTTCGAAACATTATATAATGTTTTGCAGCACTTCAGATTTTTCACTGCTGAATCCAAGCTACAGGTGCTTCTTTTTCTCTAACTTTTATTTTTCTTATTTTCCCCACAATTGGTCATTTTATTTTGTTCTTAATTGTTTTATTCATTACAGCCTAGATTACCAACTAGATGGAAAAGTGGGGCTTTTTTTTTTTTTTTTTTTTACGGGGTAAAAGGACCTAGTAAGCACTCAAAAAATACTTTCTTGTGAAGCGATACTAATTTTATAGTCATTTCTTTCTTCTCTTGCTGGAAATAGTCATGGTCCTAATTTTAGACTATAGAATTTAAAGAGATATGAGACGGTTGAAAATACTTTCGTAATTTACATTTTCAAAACTGTATCTTTGTTATTACTTATTGACTTTACCACAAAGATATATTTGTCAAGTCTATTAGGATTTAGCTATTTGCCAAAAACAAACAAAAAAAAATTTAAAGAAGAGAGAAGAAAAGCAATTCCATTATTAGAATCTCCATAATGGTATCATGTTTTAAGTATATTTTGACTACCACCTCCTGTATTTAGAGAGTGTGATGCTAAAAATACCATCTGGGACAGCTGGGTTGCAGATTACAGAAACTACAGCTGTTCTGGGGGTAAACTTTGATCAATGCCATCTGCATGCCAGTTGTTCATTACTACCATAGCAAAGCTTTTCTTTTTCTTTAAAAAAAAAAAAAAAATGGAAGTAAGGCCACAGCGTTAGACCTTTCATGCAGCATGGGGTTTGTGTCTAAAAACCCTCACAGTATGGTAATGTAGTGTAATGAAGTATATAAATGATGTGTTTGAATACAGTACCACTAGAGGAATTGACAGTGAAAAGCGAAATATATGTAGCTTAATTCCATAAGCTGCCAGAGATAGATGCAAAATCTGCAAAACAGGAGAAAATCTTCATTAGGTTTATAAATTGCATTTACCAAATGGTAAAATACATATGGCCAACACAAGTGATGATCCTTCAAATTCAGCCTTATTGATTTGACCTGAGTCCTGAGTCCAGATGTTGGGCTAGGCACTTTCACATCATAATCTCATTTAATCCTTGTAACAATCTTTGAAATGTGTATTATTTTTAATCTTTTGTAGGTGTAGGGAATAATGCTCACCCAGGGCAAAGTACTTGCTCCAAATCACCCATTTGTTCTTGTAGATTCACAATATAAAATTAAAAGTTAAAATTGGAAAACCAAATCACAAGGAGTGGAAACTAACAAAGGACAATGGAGGTGAAGGAAATGTACATGGGGTGATCTACAAATCCATTCACACTATCAAAGGACTTCCAGGGCATACCCTCCCAACAATAGGTCAGAAATCTCACCTTCATTCCAGAATGGCAGCACATTAAAATGAAAAGACTGTGATTTTAGAATCACAAATGGACTGGCATTACTATTTTTAACCTCTAAGTGGAGGTGACAATGACATCCTCTGTAGCACATTATTCAGAAACTGTTCTTTAACTATGAAAGCATATTCTTAGCAGGCATTTCAACAACTGAAAAAGTTAAGAACAATTACACTCTTCATAGAGTGCCCATAGATTTGCCCTAAATTAATTCCCGCTAATGCTATTTTGCTGAGAAGTTAATGAATTCAGTTAAGGTGAAGGTGGAATATAGAATGACACAGTGGCAAGAATTTTCAGTGAGAGCTCCTGACTTCTCTTGTGTTGTCCCTAACTTTAATGGACTTTGGGATAATGATGATGAACATGAAGAAATAGAAAAACAGAAATCACAAAAATGGGTCTTACCGTGAAAAACAAAGCTCATCATTCGTAGGTAATCAACGGTTGAGCTATAGTGAGGTCTGGGTAGAGGGCACTACTGTCATTGTCCGCCTTACTGTATGAGGACAAATGTGACCTGGTGGGACATAATGACCTTAAGTCCTGAGACTTGACCCCAGTCCCTGCTTTATGTCTATTAACTGCACAACTCGGTCTTTCTGCTGAAGTTTCTTACTCTGTTAGAAAGAAGATAACGTAATTTGTCTGACTACTTCTCAAGGATGCTGTGAAGGTCACATGAGGGAATAAAGGTGTGAGAAAGAACTCGGTGAGCTCTGAGAGTTGGTATGATAGGAAGGCTTTCCTCCCTGGCTACACATTGGAATCATCTAGGGGGAGGTAAAATTGCCAGTGCCAGGGCCACACTCAAGAACAATTCAATCATAATCTTTGGGAATAAGACCCAAGCATTCATGCATTAATTTTTATTTAAAGAAGCTCGGTGGATTCTCTTTGGTAGCCTAGGTTGAGACCCACAGGATTATGGGGATGTTAAGAATACTGCTAAATGCACAATGTGCTTGCTGTCTTCCTCATTCTGAAGTACATCACACAGCCTCTGTGGCAAGCCTGCTGAGCCCAGAAAGCCACAGTTTAGTGCCATCATTACTCACACCCAGTGCTGCAGACCTCCCTCCAATAGATGGGCTACCGTGGATATTAGCTTCTAGCTGTGTGCTAACTAGCTATGTGCTAATACAATACTGCAATTACATTAGAAAATAGTATGGACTAAATGACAATTTGAGACCTAAGGAAAATGAGATAAAAAGGATTTATAGCATGATGTTATGAAGACAAACACCAATACAGAACACGTGTCCTTCCCAAGATACAAAGTACCTAATTACAAACTATATAAATAATGAAATATTTCCGACCCATGGTAGAAATAGTCATTTATTCACTTATACAGGAACATCTCAAGTTGAATTGCTTTTAAATAGAAGTGTTTTTAAATGATATTGCCAAATTTAGAGTGGAAATATTTGTGATAAATTAAAATGTAGTATTTAGAAACAGATGTGAACTTGCTGATTATAATTATGCTCATTCTAAGGTGAGGAAATTATTCTTTGGATGGATATGGCAAGCTATCTTCATTGCATTAGAAGTTTCAAATTTTTATTTCCTGTAGTTTTTTGAAGTGTTTATTCACTCATCCTTGAAGGGCCACATGATCCAAGAATCTTTTAAGAAATGTGCTCGATAGAGACCAATTTATTTTTGCAGAGTCAGCCAACAGCTACTTACTCCTCCGTGGAACAATTAACAGTCAGCGACCCCACTACACCTCACAGAATTTTAACAATACCATTTCACAGACACTCTGAATCTCTCCAAAAAGCAATCTTCACTCCAACTTGGCTTTTTCCCTGTCGTGGCTTATCAATTCCAGCAACAGTGTTCATGGAAAGTGTGTATGTTGCATAAACGCAAGCAAAGAAAGTTGTCAATTTTAAGATATCAGTTGAGCAGAGGTCTATCATTAATCTTTGAATTTTATTTTTGAGAAGAATGAACCACACGGTAATCATAGTGGTGACTGCTGAGTACTTGAGACATTGTTTACACACG
The DNA here is from genome assembly GCF_000951045.1 of Mandrillus leucophaeus. NCBI lineage: Eukaryota > Metazoa > Chordata > Mammalia > Primates > Cercopithecidae > Mandrillus > Mandrillus leucophaeus. The sequence continues at coordinate 1,187,278 of NW_012108142.1, read as the reverse complement.
TCCCATTTAAGAAAAAGCCATGCAGGCTTATGGCTATGATAAGCCCTTCATATATCTTATACCTGCTTGTCAGCCACATGCCTGACAATTCCTCTTTGCTCTGAAACAATAAGATAACAACTTAGTTGGAAATTATTTAGCTAATCCAGATTCCAACGATTGAAGAAGGCTCTGTTTTTGAGTCCTGAGTTGTTGTTGTTTAATTCCTATTATTATGTTGAGTAAACTGGTCCTTTCACAGCACTGATATAATTCCCAGAGAAGCTTAGGAGAATGAATGAATTGGAACGTCTAGCTTTTATACATCTTATGGGAGCACTAAGAGGAGGAAGATATTTTTCCCAGGAATTAGTCTGAAAATATAAAGAGTTAAGGCGATTTCTGCTCAACCACAAGGTGGTCAGCCACCTTCTCGGGAAGAAGGCAAGGTCAAGAAAATCTGAAACAGAGTGAAGCAGACTCCAAGCAGGATCAAAGCTAGCAACGATGTGGGGAAGTAGACAGGTGGGAGCACCGGTTGAGGCATATGTGAGCTTCCAGACGTGCTGGAGTGACTGGGTCAAGGCATTGGCTGTGTGTTAGCAAATCTTGCAGCTGCCAAGCTCAGTGCAGGGTGACAGCACCAGTTGCTTAGCATGACGCAGGAAAAAGTTCCAGGCTGAGAGAGGAAACAGGTGCAGGATGGCTCAGGACAAGGCTGGGACGAATGAGTATCTGTTGTTTGACTGCCATCAGGTCTCTTTGGTATTGTTTCAAGAGTCAAAGGCAGAGCACAGAAAAGAATCAGAATATTTTATTCTTATTTACTTAACTTCTGTATCCACTGTACTGAAATATTTACAGAAAATGGATCTGTGTTTATACACCAATTAATACTTTAGGCTATGTGCTAATACAGTCCCATAAAGGGATCCAGGAAATGTTTAATGAACTGCCTCAGCATCACTGTAAAAGCTCATTCAGGTCAGTGTCTGGGTTTGAATCCCTGCACACCACTTTCCAGACGTCTGACAATTCCTTCACCTTTCTCTGCCTCAGTTTCCTCGTATGGACCATGGGGATTATGCGAGTTACTACTTGATTCCACTGTTGTGAGGATTAAATACATTTATTCTTGATAAAAACACTAAACACTAAAAAAAGCAGCTATTATTTTCTCAAAAGTCTTTCACACAAATAGTCTAAATATATATCCTGGTGAAACCACTGAATTTGTTAAGGTTTTTGCATCCTGACTGGCTGTGTTGAGTGAATTAGCTTGGAGGCAGAGGTATGACTCTCAGAGCAAACTTCAATTAATGAATTGAATTCATCTCGTTACCAGGAATACAGCAAAAAAATTGAAAAGCTTGAAGCCATTTTTTAAATATAATCAAGAGACTGTCAAACAATTTGTACATATGTTTTAAGAAGCAAATAGAGCACAAGCAATTTAAAAAAACATGAGGTCCTGTTCCATCATTTTCCACTTGGTTTACTGCCCAAAGCAGCAAGTTCTCTATGTAACTGAAGAAAAATAAAAATGCGCAACTTATAGGTGTACAGGGTACATTTCTGTAAAGTGAGCCCTTTCATGTAGCCACTGCCTGCATTAAGCTGTAGAGATCTGATGCCCAATGCATGTGGCTGTTTAGCATATACCATGCAGTTTCCAAAACTGGCTATTTTTATTTATTGTATTACTTTTAAGTATATTTGAAACAACTTGAGCATGTGAATTTACTTTTTATCTATAAAATGTATAAAATCTAAGTGCAGATCAAGAACTTCAGTTGAAAAATTAACATCTGAATTGAGTTGTAAATGTAAAATACATAACTGATTGCAAAGACTTAGTACCAGAAATGTAAAATACCTCATTAATAAATTTTGTATTTATTCCATTTTAGGTTAAATAAAATATATAACAAGTCTGATCTGTATCCTTTTACATTTTAAAAATGTGGCTACCACTAACTATTTCATCACATGTAGCTTCTATTCTATTAATTTTCATCCAGAATATTCCTACCCTGATGACTACTTTGTGCTTGTACCTAGCAGTAGAGGGAGTCTTCTTTATACTCTTTAATTTCCCATGGTTTGAGAATACCACCATTTATTTATTTACTCATTCTACTGGTCATTTGGATTATTTTCTTTTTTTTTTTTCTTTTTCTGCAATTTGGCTCAAGAAACAGCTTTTCTAACCTTCAAAACCCTACTTTGTATGGAATCTCTCTATTCCTAACACTGTTGCATGTGGTGTCTCCAATTCTTTCTTGAGGTCATTTTTTTCTTATACTATGTAGTTAAATGCAGTCTACTGGGCCAGCATACACTTTAATTTTTTTTTTTTTTTTCGTAGATCTTAGGAGGTACAAGTGCTGTTTTCCAACCTTTCATCTAGATTCACAGCAACAGAGGCTCTACTCTTACAAATGCTTTCTCATTGCGTCACATGTACTTCCTGCAGTCTACCCTGCAAAATTGTTTGCTGGCTACTACACCCCATTTCAATGCCAAGACCACATATTTTAGATTTTTGTTACAGCAGTAGCTCAAGTCAAGGTACCAATTTCTATTTCAGTCAGAGTGTATGATCTGCCAAAAAAATTACCCAGAATCTCAGCTTAACATAACCACAGTTTATTTCTTGCTCATGTCCCAGTACTGACTTCGTAGTGGGTAGCTACTGCTGTTCACACATCAGTCATTCATGAACCCAAATTTTCTTCAAATGCCTTAACCATTCCAAACTTCTCAGTATCTGAACGGATCATCTGCATTCAGGCAACAAAGGAAGATAGACATGGGGGAGAAGAACAGTGTGGCTGTGAAACACAAACATGATCTGGTGGAATGTCCCGGGAAAAAAGCATAGCATGGGTGATATCCATCCCAGCCCTTCTCCTCTGCAAAGTCCCTTTCAATTTCCTGTGGTGCCTTCCTAGTTAATTTCTTCTGATCTTCAACCTTGGAAATTATCATGTATTATCTTTAATAATGTGTTTCCCTCATCTTCAGGGGAATCGTTATAAATTGTACACTGTACTTCCTATATAGATCGTCTACATTGCTTATCTTTTCATGTCATTTTTCTTTTTTTCCCTTTTATTCGCTCAATTCATATGCACCTTCTAATTAAAGTTTTGTGGGTTTTGTTGTTGTTGTTTCCTGTTCTTTGACTTGTTTTCCTGGACCATTTTGTTTTTCTTTGGACTTCCCTCTTTCTATTACAGAAGTTCTTAAAATGACTTAGGTTTCTTGATTGCTCACATTTACGAAACAATGATAGAGAAGCTGAGTAGGAATTCTGTATGTGATGGTTAGCCTGTGACCTGGCAGAGTGCACTCTGTGATGATTGGAAATGAGCCAGCCAGTGAGCTGGAGCACCTTTGAATGTGAAAATAAGTCAGATTTATGCTAAGATTTCAAAGCCATCTCCAATTTCCTTGTGTCCCCCTGAACACATCTTCAGAGAATACCCGCAGGAGTTATTTATAGTTGTTTTGTTTTGCTTATGTTTTAGGTGTTGCCTGGGCACACATGATGCTTGAGAGGTGGTTTTAGAGAGAGGATATGGATCACATTCTCCCATCCTGTCTCTTTTCATGCTTAAAATCTCTCCTGGGCTCTGCCCAGCAGGTGGGCTCCTGCCTCTACACTCTAAGACCAATTTTCAGCCTAATTTGTCAATAGAGAACTCAGTTTACTTTCTGTCTTCCAAGTACAGTTGACCCTTGAACAACACAAGTTTGAACTTCACATATCCATTTATACTCAGATTTTCTTCTGCTTCTGCTGTCCCTGAGATGTCAGGACTAACCCCTCCTCTTCCTCCTTCTCAGTCTTCACAATGTGAAGATGACAAGAAAGGAGACTTTTATGATGATCCATTTCCACTTAATGAATAGTGAGTGTATTTTCTCTTCCTTAATTTCTTAACAACATTTTTTTTCTCCAGGTTACTTTATTGTAAAAATACAGCATGTAATACATATAACATACAAAATATGTGTTAACCTACCATTTATGGTATCAGTAATGTTTCTAGTCAACACTAGGCTGTTAGTAGTTAGTCTTGGGGAAGTCAAAACTCGTACATGGTTTTGACTTGTATGAGTTTATGTGGCGGTCATCAGCCCTAACCCCCGAGTTCAAGGGTCAACTGTACTTATCTCCAGTGACCACCTGATGGCTCTTATGTATCTTTTCCTTTTTATATGCTTGGAGACATTTTTCTTTATTTTCAATTACATATATCAGATTTGGGAAAGGAGAGAATGTTCTTAATCTATCATTTGAACAGAAGTTCCTGGTTGTTACACTTAAATTGATCCAAGAGAGGGTATTGCTTTTTCTGGAGGCCAATTGAATGGTGAAATGGAGTTGCGGGGCATTAGGCAGAATATTGATTTCACTGGACTGTTTAAGGTAAGTGTGTGGGACAGGAATTCCGTGTTATGTTCTAGGGATTTTCAGACTCATCGCAAGATCTAATTGATGGAAGAGCCAGGAATCTGCTTTATTTTTCACTCATAGAGCTCAGTATTAGTGTTGTTTCAAAAGTGTCATTTACATTTCATTTTTATAGATTTGTTTTTCTTTCTCACTCTCTCTTCTCCACTCCCCGTCTCCAAGCATCATAAGACATTTGTTTTTGATATATTGATTATATGGAATTCTCCAAAATGTTAATGATTAAAATGTGATCCAAATTTTAATTGATGGTTTAATATAAATTGCTATCAAATAACAAATACATAGGGAATATTTACTTCACAAGATATGAAATTTTGGTTTTATGTATTCTACGCTAGAAAATATATTTTGGTGTTAGCTCTTCTAGCTAGCACTTATTGGATGCTAAACAGTTGATTAAGGGTTTTACATGAGTTATCTTGTTTAATCCTCTCAATGGGCTTATAAAATAAAAATAGTATTAATTTCAATGTAAAGATAGTAAAATTGAGTACTAAAGAGTTTAAATTGTTTATCTAATGTCTTGTGGCTGACCAGTATCAAAAGCAAGATTGAAAAACAGGAATTCTGATTCAAAGTCTTAACACCGAAACAGTTGACAGTTAATGTACATGTTCTTCCACTTTGGTCATTTCAGACCGTCATTATGATTTCTGCCATGTCCACGCCACACCACGCTGTGTCTTCATGGTCTTTGGCTGTATTTATGTCCTGCCAATTCTATTGTTTATGTGATATTGGCCTTTTATTGCAGTGAATTGGAAGGTGCACATGCATTCACTTTTGTGTTTCACTTAAACTCATTAAAAAAAAAGCAAAAACAAAAAACCATATATTTCAAACACAAAAAGAAAAGCCTCAATGTTTTCTGTGTTTTAACCAGAGTAGTAGTGTGGTGTAAGTGTGAGTGTGCAGTGTGTAGTCTGAAGTGTGACAGAAAGATACTGACAGACATGATTAAAGGAGTGAAATTTTATTGGCCACAGATTGGAAATTTTATTAAATGTTAAACCAAACAAAAGACAACTCAGCATATTCACAAATGAAGGTACACCAATTTGCTGGCCCTCACAAAATGTCCCAGGGTCTATGAGGATTCTGTCAGGCATGAGAATCTCAGATTTTCTATCCCAGTCAGTCCAATTCCCATGACTGTTTTAACATCCAATTTAGACTTAATCCTCACCATTATTTCATGATTTTTTAAAAGAGAACTGAAATGGGAAAAATTTCACTTTGCAATAAAGTGATGTTGAATGTCCTATGTGGCTGTCACCTACATCAGTTGGAGTATAACCTGTGTTCTACACTTACACTTTGGGAAACTCCACTCAGTGATACTGCTCTGAAATCAATGAAAGTTTTGTTACTAAACCTTTGGCCAGTTTCATTAAGATGCTCTAATTCTTGTTGTAGAGCTGTTTCACCTCCCTGGTTAGCTTTATTCCTAGATACTTTATTTTTTGTGTGTGTGGCTATTGTGAATGGGATTGTGTTCTTGATTTGGCTCTGAACTTGGACGTTATTGTTGTATAGAAATGCTACTAATTTTTGTGCGTTGGTGTTGAATTCTGAAACATTACTGAAGTTGTTTATCAGTTCTAGAAGCCTTTGGGCAAAGTCTGTGAGATTTTCTATGTGTAGATTCATATTGTCTGCAAAGAGAGATAGTTTGGCTTTCTCTCTTCCTATTGGATGTGATTTATTTCTTTCTCTTGCCTGATTGCTCTGGCTAGCACTTCCAGTACTACACTGAATAGGAGTGGCAAGAGTGGGCGTCCTTGTCTTGTTCTAGTTCTCAAGGGAATTGCTTCCAACCTTTGGCTGTTCAGTATGATGTTGGCTCTGGGTTTGTCATAGATCAATCTTATTATTTTGAGTATCTTTCTTCAATGCCTAAATTGTTCAGGGTTTTTAACAGGAAAGGATATTGAATTTTATCAAAGGCCTTTTCTACATCTATCGAGATCATCATGTGATTTTTATTGTTAATTCTATTTATGTTGTGAATCAAATTTATTAATTTGCATATGTTAAACCAACCTTGCATCCCAGGGATAAAGCCTACTTGATCATGGTTCATTAAATTTTTTGATGTGGTGCTGGATTCAGTTTGCTAGGCTTTTGGTTGAGGATTTTTATCAACTAAGAGTCCCATCAACAGTGAACTGGATACGGACGTGGTGCATATACACCACAAATCATGTCCTTTGCAGCAGCATGGATGTGCTGGAGGCCATTATCCTAAGCAAGTTAATGCAAGAACAGAAAAACAAGTACCATTATGTTCTCACTTATAAGTGGCAGCTAAATATTGAATACACAAGTTTGCAAATATGAGAACAAGAGATACTGGGGACTGCTTGACAGGAGAGGGTGGGAGGGAGGAATGGATTGGAAGGCTACCTATAAGGTACTATGCTCACTATCTTGGTGATGGAATCATTTGTACACTAAGCCTCAGCAACATGCAATTTACCCATGTAACAAACCTGCATATGTACCCCTGAACATAAAATAAAAGTAGAAAAAATAAAATTTAGAAATTCTTAATAAATAAAAAAGGAAGTGAGTAGAAGTGTAAAAAAAAAAAGAGAACTGATGTAATAAAAGGAAGAAGCAAGAACCCACATGCTATTTGCGTAAGATGGCTGTGTTGTCTAGGAGACAATGAAGTTTGGTAAGTTATTTTATTTAAAACAAAGATACTCTAGCAAACTGGTTAGGTTATCAAGTTCTTTCCTAATATCCATAAAAGTAATATTGACGGTTTTATGAGGTTCTATGAGTTTTAACACATATGTAGATTTGTGTGAAAACCACAATAAGGATACAGAACAGTTCCATCACCCCCTAAAACTTACTGATACTTCTCCTTTGCAGACAAACATGGTGAAAGCCCATCTCTACTAAAAATACAAAAAAATTAGCTAGGTGTGGTGGCAGGCGCCTGTAACCCCAGCTACTCAGGAGGTTGAGGCAGGAGAATCGCTTGAACCCAGGAGGTGGAGGCTGAAGTGAGCCGAGATTGTGCCACTGCACTCCAGCCTGGGTGACAGAGTGAAACTCCATCTCAAAATAAATATAAATCAATCAATCAATAAATAACTGGGCATGTGATGTGCTGGCTTACACCTGAAGCCAGCACAGCAGTGGGTCTCACCCAAGGCCTCTGGCAAGTACTATCTGGCTACTGTTTATTTTTATTCAAAGCCCAAGGGTTCTTTAGTCAGCAGGTAATAAAGCCTACCAGTACTGGATCCTTCCCTTCAAGGCAGCAGGTTCACTTTGGGACCAGGGTGTGTCTAGAAATGTCACCCAGGGGCTAGGACCTGAAATGGGGACCATGGGACTCTGCCTGGTGCCCTATTCTGCTGTGGCTGAGCTGGTATCCAAGCTGTAAGGCAAAGGCCCCTTTATTCTCCCCTGACCTCCCCTCAAGCAGGGGGAAGGCATCTCTCCTGGAGCTGCAAGCTGTGCTGTCTGGGGTTGGGGGATGGATGATGCAAGCCAGATAGTACTTGCCACAGGCCTTTGGTAAGACCCAGTGGTGTGTTGGCTTCAAGTATAACCCAGCGCATGCCTGGTTTTGGCCACTATTGAGAGAGACTCCTTCTGCTTGAAGAAAGAGGAGAGAACAATAAAGGGGGCTTTGTCTTGCAAAATGCTTGGCTACCCTGGCTGGCATCTCACTAGGTTGCATATACCCCCAAGTCCACTGGCTCTGAGCCCAGCACAGCACTAGGACTTGCCCAGGAATTGCAGTTTTTGTAGCCTAAACTGCCTTTTGTTTATTTAGTACCTCAGAGTACTTTAGCCTGTGGGGGTAGTGCTATCTGGAACTCAGGTTCAGACTGCTGGGACGGGGGATTCCCCAGTGACTAGGGCTGGTCTAAATCCTCCCTCTGTCGGCACTAGCGGAATTCTGTCCTGACTTGCTTTCTACTGTGACAGGCAGTACTGAGTTCCGATGCAAAGTCCCACAATCACTGTGCTATCCCTTCCCTAACTACATAGATTCTCTCTCCATGCCATGTGGCTACTACCAGGGGTTGGGAGAGGAGAGGTGTTGATAATTCAAAATTGTCTTTTCTTTCCTACCCTCTTCAGTGCCTCTTGCTTTGCAGTGATGTTAAAATGAGGTACTATGATTGCTCACCTGATGTTTGATGCCTCTGAGCATGCTTTCTTGCATGGAGAGTTGGTCAATTTGATGTTCCTGCAAGAGGGACAATCGCTGGAGGGAGTTATTCAGCGATCTTGCTCCACCTCTTCTTATAATTTCAGCTATCACTTACCTAATGTCTAGAACTATTGAGCCTTTTTGCATATGTTTATATATTCTTTGGAAAAGTGCCTGTTCAGATCTTTTCTAATTTTTACTGGATTGTTTGTTTTCTTACTCCTGACATTAGCAAGTTCTTTCCATACTCTAAATAAAGTCATTTGCTACATTTGCAATTTGCAAATATTTTCTCCTTATCCATAGCTTGTATTTTCATTCATTTAATCACATCTTTCAGAAGCAAGTATTTTCAATTTCGATGAAGTTTTATTTTTTCTTTTATCTATTAGGGTTTTGGTGTTATATTTAAGAATTCTTTGCCTAACACAAAGTCATGAAGTTTTTCTCTATGTGTTCCTTTAAAAAATCAGTTTTACCTTTTTAATTATTTCTATTATATATTTTGAGTTAATTTTTTGTATAAGGTGTGAGGTTTATATTGAGGTTCATTTTGTTTGTTTGCACATAGATGTCCAATTGTTCTATTGCCATTTGTTGAAAAGATTATCCTTCCTCCATTGAATCTCCTGAATCTCTCTTTTGTTGCATTGATCTATGTGCCTGTTCCTTCACCAATACCATAGTCTTACTTATTGTAGCTTATAACGATGGTTATAATTGAGTAGTGTGAGTCTTCTATTTTCTTCCTTTTTGCTCAAATTGTTTTGGCTATCACAGTTGCTTTTTATTTTTTTGTAAAAATTTTAGAATCAATTTCTCCACACTTATAAACCAACTCAAGAGCTCAGCTCTTCATTTGTGCTTTGCTCTGCAATGACCTTTTCTCAATGACAACTATCTTATTATCCCAAAGTTCCAAATGGATACTCCAGTTTAAATCACAGCCTTTCTTTGGGCTGCCAATATCTTGTATTGAGAAATATCTAAAATTTATCTAGAAATATCCTACTGACTAACATCTAGTACGTTCTATCTGAGAGGGGAGGCCTTCTCCAAAAGTGATTCAGTATTTGGCACCCAGGTGTCTAAGTGGCTTTTCAACCTGAGCTTTGCTTGTTTCCTAAAAGGTTTAGAGAGTAGTTGAAACTTATTTTTTTTTAACTTTTATGTTCAGGGCTACATGTGCAGGTTTGTTATATTGGTAAACTTGTGTCATGGGGGGTTTTTGTACAGATTATTTTGTCAGCCAGGTACTAAGACTAGTACCCAATAGTTATTTTTTTCTGATCCTCTCCCACATTCCACCCTTCACCCTCCAATAGGGCCAGGGTGTGTTGTTCTCCTCTATGTGCCCGCATGTCCTCATCGTTTAGCTCCCACTTATAAGCAAGAACATACAGTAATTAGTTTGCTAAGAATAGTGGTCTCCAGCTCGATCCATGTTCCTGCAAAGGACATGACCTTATTCTTTTTTATGGCTGCATAGTATTCCATGGTATATATGTACCATGGTTTTTTTCACCCAATCTGCCACTGATGGACATTTAGGTTGATTCCGTGTCTTTGGTATTGTGAATAGTGCTGAAATGAACATACACATGCATGTATCTTCATGGTAGAATGATTTATATTCCATTGGGTATATACCCAGTAATGGAATTGCTGAGTCAAATAGTAGTCCTGCTTTTAGCTCTTTGAGGAATTGTCAACTGTAAATGGTTGAACTAATTTACACTCCCACCAACACTGTATCAGCATTCCCTTTTTCTGCAACCTTGCCAGCATCTGTTATTTTTTGACTTTTTAACAATAGTCATTTTGACTGGTGTGAGATGATATCTAATTATAGTTTTTATTTGCATTTCTTAAATGATCTGTGATATTGTGCTTTTTAATATGCTTGTTGGATGCATTCATGTCTTCTTTTGAAAAGTGTTCATGTCCTTTGCCTACTTTAAATGTTTTTTTTTTCTTGTAAATTTCCTTAAGTTTCTTGTAGATACTGGATACCAGATCTTTGTCAGATGCATAGTTTGCAAATATTTTATCCCATTCTGTAGGTTGTCTGTTTACTCTGTTGATGGTGTCTTTTGTTGTGCATGAGATTTATAGTTCAATTAGGTTCTACTTGCCAATTTTTGTTTCCATCACAATTGTTTTTGGAGTGTTTGTCATGAAATCTTTGTGAGGCCCTATGTCCAGACTAGTATTTCCTAGGTTTTCCATTAGAGTTTTAATAGTTTTAGGTTTTATATTTAAGTCTTTCATCCATCTTGATTTGCTTTTTGAATATGGTGAAAAAAGAGGTCCAGTTTCAATCTTCTGCATATGACTAACCAGTTATTCCAGCACCGTTTATTGACTAGGGAGTGCTTTACCCATTTTTTGTTATTGCCAGCTTTCAAGATCAGATGGTTGTAGGTCTGTGACCTTATATCTGGGCTCTCTATTCTGTTCCTTTGGTCTATGTGTCTGTTTTTGTCCTAGAACCATGCTGTTTTGGTTACTGTAGTCCTGCAGTGGAGTTTAAATTCGGGTAACATAATGTCTCCAGCTTTATTATGTTTACTTAGGATTGCCTTGGCTATTTGGGCTCTGTTTTGGTTCTATATGAATTTTAAAATAGTTTTTTCTAGTTCCGTGAAGAATGTCATTGGTCATTTGATAGGAATTGCATTGAATCTGTAAATTGCTTTGGGCAGTATGGCCATTTTAATGCTATTGATTCTTAAAAATGACAAAGAGGATGTTACCACTGACCCCACAGAAATACAAATAGCCATCAGACACTACTATGAACACCTCTATGCACACAAACTACAGAACCTAGAAGAAATGAATAAATTCCTCAACACATACACCCTCCCAAGACTGAACTTAATTCCCAAGAAGAAATTAATTCCCTGAAAAGACCAATAACGCACCCTAAAATTAAATCAGTAGTAAATAGCCTACCAGCTAAAAAAAAAAAAAAGCCAAGGACCAGGTAGATTCACAGCCAGATTCTTCCAGATGTACAAAGAAGAGCTAGTACCATTTCTACTGAAACTGCTCCCCCAAAATTGAGGAAAGATTCTTTCCCAATGCTTTCTATGAGGCCAGCATCATCCTGGTATCAAAACCTGGCAGAGACACAACAAATAAAAAGAAAACTTCAGGCTAATATTTGTGATGGACATTAATAAAAAAATTCCTCAACAAAATACTTGCAAACTGAATCCAGCCAGCACATCAACAACCTAATCCACCATGATCAAGTAGTCTTTATCCTTGGGAAGCAAGATTGGTTCAACATATGCAAATCAATAAATATGATGCATCACACAAACAGAACTAAAGACAAAACTACATGATTATCTCAATAGATGTAGAAAAGACTTTCAATAAAATTCAAAATTCCTTCATGGTAATAACTCTCAATAAACTAGGTATTGAAGGAACATATCTGAAAATAATAAGCGCCATCTATGACAAACCTGCAGACAACATCATACTGAATGAGCAAAATCTGGAAGCATTTGCGCAGCACAAGACAAGGGTGTCCTCTGTCACCACTCATATTCAACGTACTATTGGAAGTTCGGGCCAGGTCAATCAGGCAAGAGAAAGAAATAAAGGCATCTAATTAGGAACTGAAGTAGTGAAACTACTCCTGTTTGCTGATGACATGATTCTGTATCTAGAAAACCCCACTGTCTTATCCCCAAAGCTCCTTCAGCCAGTAAACAATGTCAGCAAAGTTTCAGGATACAAAATCAATATACAAACATCACTAGCATTTCTATACACCAAGAACAGCCAAGCCTAGAGCCAAATCAGAAGCACAATCCCATTCACAACTGCCACAGAAAGAATAAAATACCTAAGAATACAGCTAAGTAGGAAGTTGAAAGATATCTGCAATGAGAATTACAAAGCACTGCTTAAAGAAATCAGAGATGACACAAACAATGGTTGAAACTATTAATATAAATCACGGCTTAATTTTACTATGAATTTTAGTTATCCAGGTATCAACGTCAATTTTAGTTTTTTTTTTCTTTTCTTTTCTTTTTTTTTTTGAGACAGAGTTTCACTCTGTTAACCAGGCTAGAGTGCAGTGGCGGGATGTCAGCTCACTGCAACCTGTGCCTCCTGGGTTCAAGCGATTCTCCTGTCTCAGCCTCCCAAGTAGCTGGGACTACAGGCATGAGCCACCACACTCGGCTAGTCTTTTGTATTTTTTGTAGAGATGGGGTTTCGCCATGTTGACCAGGCTGGTCTCAAACTCCTGACCTCAGGTGATCCACCAAACTCAGCCTCCCAAAATGCTGGGATTACAGGCATGAGCCAGCCTGCACCAGCCTATTTTAGTAACTTTAAAGAATAATTGTTTAGTGATTTTATTAAGTCTGAAGAATCAGTGTTGAGGATTTTTGTTTTTGTTGTTTTTCTAAGTAGCTTTTATAGTCACACTTGAAATATAACAAACGGATATTTTGACCTGGAATTCCAAGCTTGTGGATGTAGGAGATAGTATGTTGACAATCAGTTCGACTTTATTTAAACCAACAAAATGTGATATCTGTGGTTTTGAAGTTCAGTTTTGTTTATGTTTTGTTTATACTTCTATGGGGATTAGCTCATGACGATTACTTGTTGATGAGTTAAGCATCCCCCCACCTCCTATTCTAACAATCACATATGCATTAAGGAAAAAACTACCAACGTGATAACTAAATTTTGTAAATACTTCATATTCACACTCTCTCTCTCTCTCTTTTTTTTTTTTTGAGGCAGAGTCTCGCTCTGTGGCCCAGGCTGGAGTGAGCGGCGCCATCTTGGCTCCCTGCAAGCTCCGCCTCCCGGGTTCCCGCCATTCTCGTGCCTCCGCCTCCCGAGTAGCTGGGACTACAGGTGCCTGTCAACACACCCAGCTAATGTGGTTTTTTTGTTTTTGTTTTTGTTTTTTGTTTGGTAGAAATGGGGTTTCACTGTGTTAGCCACGATAGTCTCAATCTCCTGACCTCGTGATCCGCCCGCCTCAGCCTCCCAAAATGCTGGGCTTACAGGCGTGAGCCACCGCGCCCGGCCCAGATTCACACACTCTGAAGTTGGCTTGGGAACAATTTGACCTTCATTTTCAGGTAACCAGATTAGTGTGCTGTATTGTAGTACGATCTAGGACCAGGTATTTCTGAGAAGCGCCACTTACTAGAAAATTCCCGTGGATTATCTGGTTCTCCTCTGTTTCAAGCTTGGATACATAGTCATGTTTGCTTGAAAAGAAGCAAGGCCAACAGAGGAATCATTTATCTCTAGATTCCATCTGAAGCTCCTCCTGTTGGGGCTCCGGGCCTTGTGCCTCCTGGGCCGAGTTGCTAAGGCTATGAACAAAAGTGTCTTTTTATATTGCTGAACTGAATTGTTTCCGCAGCAATTACTTTAAAGGGAGGACAATTTCACTTCCAGTGAACTACAGGGGCTAGACGATATGAGTCAGAAAATTGGATGTAAAATGCGCACAATTTTATTTTCCCAACGACCACATGCTCCTCTAAAATTTCCTCCCTTGGAATCTTTATTGTCTAATTTGCTAAGCATATATCATGGGTATTTTAACTAAGTTATAGCCTATTAACTGACAATAGAAGAGTTTATATTTTAAGAATTTGAAAGATTTTACACAGTTTCATATAGGTTTGTAATTCAGTTAAATCAGGTTTTCTCAGCCGTGGCAGTACTGACATTTTGGGTGGATAATTCTTTGCTTTGGTTGGGGGCAGGGGACTGTCCTATGTGCTGTAGGATGTTTAGCAGCATCCCTGGCCTCTACCCACCAGATGTCAGCAACTCTTTCCCTCTGTCTCCAGTCAGAACAATCACAAATGTCTCCAGACACTGTTAGCTGACACTGGGGAGTAGCAAAGCAAAACTGTCCCTAGCCGAGAACTACTGAGTTAGAAAATGGTAGCAGTAAGTAGCAATGTATGTTTGCAGTGTTTGTGACTTCAGTTTGGAAATAAAGTCTTAAAGACCAAAAAAATTACATTTTGGAAAAATTGTGTTAAAGCCTTCACAGTGAAGGTGAGCTATAAAATGCATTGGCATTTACATTAAATGGATGTATTAAAATAGTCCAATGTCATAAATTTCCCAAGTCCCCACTATCTCTTTTCAAGCATGGATGACATAAAATCATGAGTTGCACATATGTTTCAAATTCACTTACTTTTGTGATTTAATTTTGCCATAAAATATTTACTTTTCCTTTTTATTCTTCGGGCTGTTGGATATTTGTATTTTATGCTGAACTCAACGGACTATAATAGAGCAGCTATTTGTGGAATCATGTGAAAATATTCATGGCATTTCATTTTAGAATCACACATCTTCGTATTCAGTGCTGCAATTTTATGCAATTCACTTATGAAATGAATCTGTTTTTCCTGTTTTTTAAAACTCATTTTCATTCAAGTACCTCAGCAGGAGGTCTTTAATAGCTGTGGTGTACTATTTTTCTGTTTGACTTTGCTTGTCTCTCTACAGAAGGCTAGTGACTAGTCATCTAATGCTACCTCCTCTTCTCTCTATTGTGTGGTATGTGAAGTCAGACTGACTTTTCTTAGATTTAAAATGGAGGATAGAATTATTCTCTTGATACAGTAACTCTAAATTTTTTTCATTCATAGGAGGACTATTTAAGACTCAAGGATATGAATGAAAGGAAGTAGCATGATTTGTTACAGGGTAATTTTTTATTAGGAAGTAAAACATTTGAAACAATAACATTTACATCACATAATTTGATATTTCTACTCCCAGATAAATAAACCTCAGGTAATTCAGAAGTAGTAAGGAATGTCAATTTCAAAAAGTATTTGCTATTGTAATACAACTTAATTATGTGTAAAATATAAAAATTTTAGTTTGTTCTTTTGAATAACCACTCATTAAAATGATAAGGAGATCTGGTATTAAAATAAAATATTTATTATACTGAAAATCCAGTTGAAAATGGTCACTTCTTTTTTTGGAAAGCATTGCTGACAGAATTGTAAATAACATAATGACAGTCTAAAATAGCCTTTGCAAGTGGAAACATAATCCATCTTTTTCCTATCTTTGCAAAGGTGACTTTCACCACTGTATTTAGACACAGACTAGCTAGGTACTGCAAAGGATTACATACATGTATGTATGTATGTATGTATGCATGCATGTATTTCTTTAGGGATGAAGTTTCACTCTTGTTGCCCAGTCTGGAGTGCAAAACTAAACAAAGCGCACACCCAAGAAAATAACGTGATTTTTAATTTCTCTGTAACTTAAAAGAATAGTAGTAACTTCATTCTTTGTGTATGGGTATACAGCTCACCAAACAAGTCTGTTCTAGGGCCAGGAGTCATGAGACACAGTGGGGAGGCTGCTAACTTAGAAGCCCATGACCCAGGGAGGTATCAAACCACAGGAGGTTGGAGTGGGATGGTTTTGGGGAAGCACTGCTCGCCAGTGGAAACCGCTTACACCTGGGAGTAAGGGTAACCAGGAATTTTCAAATGTTTCTGTTTATTTTCAGCACACTTTAAAATACTACTAGTTTTCATGTACTACCCCAAGGGATTAGCAGACAGGAGCAAAACTAACCCGGTGCCCAGGGATGACAGCACATTCACTTACCTTATGTAAGCTCTTAAAGCACCCATAAGGCATCCCAAATACACTGTTCTCTTACTTGCCCTTCAGCGCTCAGCAGTTTTGGCGGAACTGTTTCCTGCCTTCACAATGCTCTCTCATTGACGCCCATGACAAAATTCATGAACGCCCCAGGCGACGTGGTCATTCCCAGCCTCCCGCCCCTGAGCTCCCAGCCCACAGCACCAACTCCAGGCTGGCCTCATGAGTTACTCAGCTGAACACTTGCAGATGCTGTTCTGTATTAGGTGAGCAATGATATTTGCTCACCCACTGAGCCCTGTGAAAAGGCTCCAAGCCCTTCATCTCATCAAGGGGCAGTGAACATGGACCAGTCCATGGAACAGTGCTCCCTGCCCCATCCCTGCACATGGCAGTCATTACCAATCCATTGGCACAACAGTCCTAGTTAATGCTTGGACTTAGTCCTCCCTCACACACTGCAGACATTACCAATGAACACACTATTCCCAGTGAGTGCTTGGACTTAGTCCTCCCTCACACATGGCAGGCATTACCAATTATCACACTATTCCCAGTGAGTGCTTGAACTGAGTCCTCCCTCACACATGGCAGACATTACCAATTAGCACACTATTCCCAGTGAGTGCTTGGACTGAGTCCTCCCTCACACGTGGCAGACATTACCAATTAACACACTATTCCCAGTGAGTGCTTGTACTGAGTCCTTCATCAAACAGCCCACAGAAAGCTATTGTGAATTTATTAAGTTAGGACTCTAGTTGAAAGCTTTATACCATCCTTATTCTGATTCTCTCTTTGTCACTGTGAAGTGGTGTCATCTTTGGCTAACTGCACCTGTTGATCTTGACTTTTCCATCTGTAAAATAAAAAGGGACTCATTTTTTAATTCTACCATTAACCTAACTGAAAGAAGGAAGGTGGAATATATAAAATCTGATTCTTTTTCCAATTTATTGTTCTGTCATGAAAAACATATGATATTAGTTTGCTTGTGAGAATTTGAACACTTCACTTGCTTATTATGACTTACATGTTAGCAGGTTACTTTATTATAGTTCTTCAGAAATATTTATAACAATTCTATTTACAAAAGAAACTGAGATTATTACCCAGAAATTATTTTTCAGTGATGACCAAGAATTCCGTAAGTTAAAGTCAACTAACGATACAATAAAATGTTTTTTTCTTAAAGAACACCTTTTCCCAGCATTTTTCTAAAAAGTTTCATGTCTTCGTAATTAACTATAGCTTCCAATTAAACCATTTTTAGCACTCGGTATTCACATGAGAACAATTCGACCCAAATTCGCTTAACATATGGAGCTGCGGCTGTTACAGAAAAATGAGCTGAAGAAAACTGTGATGTTCTCCCAAGTCCCAGGTGTAGTCACTAAAACACCAAACTGAGGGTTTCAGTCAGCTTCCAGTGACACAGTACTAAAAGAACTACCATTGCTAGCAATTTGATTATGTAATAAACATTCTCTCTGGAAATGGCTAGATTTTTGGAGGACGGGGCAGAACCGTACTTATGAGGCATGAGGTCACAGTACTTACAACTACAGCCTCTGGAGACAGCTGTCTTGGTGAAGGCACTTGTGTGACCTTGTGTGACTTTGGGAGGTTATGGGACATCTTTGTACTTTGCTTCTGCCTGTGTGAAGAGGGGGTTGCCCCTAGGGCGCCGTGTGCCTGTGTGGCTAACTTGGCTAATAGATAAACAATGCTTGGGATGCTGTCTGTTAACTAGTAATGGTCCGCTACATGTAAACCTTTGAGGTCAGAACTTTGAGACCAGCTTGAGCAATATAGTGAGACTCTGTCTCTAACAAAATTAAAAAGAAAAATATTTAACTGGGTGTGGCATGTACACCTGTAATCCAAGCTGCTAGGGAATCTGGGCCAGGAGGATCCCTTGAGCCCAGGGGTTCAAGGCTGCAGTGAGCTGTGATAACACTGCTGCACTCCAGCTTGGGCAGCAGAGCAAGACTCACTCTCTTAAAAAAAAAAAAAAAGACTATTATAAAAGGGAAGAGAGAGATTGAACTGAACTCTGCTGAAACAAAAGATGGAGAGTTTCTTTGGTTAAGTTTTTTGTTTGTTTGTTTGTTTGTTTTTGAGTCAGAGTCTTGCTTTGTCCCCCAGGCTGGAGTGTAATGGCACGATGTCGGCTCACTGCAACCTGAGATGGAGAGTTTCTAAGCACTAGAGTGAACCAGTGGACAGCTGTTGGGGACCTCATGGTCAACGTGATTAGGCCATCCATGTTTAATTGTAAGATAGGTCTGTACTGTGCCACAGAGACTGTGAGATCTGGCCCGCTCTTCCTTGATTATTACATTTCAAAGGGATGGCTTCCAGGTCTTTGAGAAAGACATTTTTGAGTTTTAAAGCTGGAAAAAAGCATTCAAAGAGATTTACATACATTTTCAGGGTAGGCAAAAAGGTCAACATTCTGAGTGGTTTGATCTTTGGGTTCTTTTTCAGTCCCTGTTGGTGCAGAATAGTAATGGGTCCAGTCTAGGACTCGAACCCTGACAGGAGACTCCTCCACCCTCCTCCTTTTCTCTTCTTTTTCCATGGGAGAGCTATCATCGGTGGTGGTCTGAGTTCTTTGGTACATTGGTGATGGGCTGGTTACACAATTTAAATTCAGCTTAGCAGAAAGGAGAGACTCTGTTTAGGCCTTAAAACTAAATAATATCCTCCATTTCTATTGGAACCAAGTATCAGGCACTCGAGTAATGAATGTTATAAAGAGAAACTCTGATTTTCTGTTTTCCATTTTTCTTTATGTATCTCTTTTTTGGGAATCATGCAGAAAGAAGACCTGATCCTTAGAAAGAAATTCTCACACTCCTAGGTGCATGCATTTATTACTATTCAATACCTTTCAAACACTATAGTCACCATTTAATAAGAAACTAGATTGCAGTATAAACTGAACAGTAAACTGAAGGGGAAATGAGTTAAGGAATTGGCCACAGTGAGTTTAGCCTCTTCTCTCCAGAAGCCCAGCTGGGAGCGAGAGCAATTAGCCTCTTTCAAATATTCCTTCTAAGGACATCAGTGACTTTTGTTTGATACATTTCATCATGATTATCAGTCATTTTACTTCACCTACTGTTGACTAACTGCTACCCCTTCTCTATATTTTGGGGACTCACCCACATCTTCAAGTATACGAATCTGAAAACCTTCTACATCCCTTTCTTTCTATAGTACCAGCATCCGATCAATTACTCAGCGCTGATGATTTATTATTATAATTACGTGACACATAATATCCTGTCCTCCCCTTTTCATCTTCACTAGCACCAGCTTAAACTATGCCCGCCTTTTCTTTATCCTGAGTCATGGGTCAGCCTCCTGGATGGCTCCATGTCCCATTCTTTCATCAATATGTCTCACATTATCCACAGACCAATTCTCCTAATGTAAAAACAGTTTTACAAGATGTAGCCTAAGGGGAAACTTGGGGAGGGGGTAAAAGGTACATGGGATCTCTTCATATTATTTATTTATTATTATTATACTTTAAGTTCTGGGGTATGTGTGCAGAACGTGCAGGTTTGTTACATAGGTATACACGTGCCATGGTGGTTTGCTGCACCTATCAACCCATCATCTACATTAGGTATTTGTCCTAATGCTCTCCCTTCCCCATCCTCGCGGCTACAGGCTCTGGTGTGTGATGTTCCCCTCCCTGTGTGCATGTTCTCATTGTTCAATTCCCATGTAAGAGTGAGAACATGAGGTGTTTGGTTTTCTGTTCCTGTGTTAGTTTGCTGAGAATGATGGTTTCCAGCTTCATCCGTGTCCCTGCAAAGGACATGAATTCTTAAAACTAAACGTGAATCGACAATTATCTAAAAATTAAAAAGTTTAACTGAAAAAACCCAGCAACTCCCCTTTTCTTGTCAAATTCTAAAATATTTTCCTGAGTTTGCACATTCCTTTCTAAACCGGTCTCTTGCCTTTTGTCCAGCCTCACTTCCTAGTACACTTTGTCATCATACTTTTTATTTAGCCATATGGAACTACTTATAGATACCATAATCTTCCACTTTCTCTCACACTGTTGTCTTTGTAGATGATGTTCCCTTTGGCTTGGGTGTCCTCTGCAACCTGTTAATTGAAAAACTCCTTTTTGATCCACAAATCTCTTCTTAGTTGCTGCTTTCATAATGGGGCCTTTCTGGATGGCCTCAAGTTAACCAAAATGTTTCACATTTAAAACTGTACAGCAATTGGTATATACCCCTGCTTGGGCAAATGCTTATTTTACTCTAACTGGTCTTTGCATATCTCCCTACTTACTAGACTGTAGCCTCTGGTTCAAAAGGGGTTCACATGCGACCTACAGTCTAGTAAGTAGGGAGATATTAAAAAACCATTTAGTGTATAATAAGCATTTGCCTAAGCAGAGGTATATACTAATTGCTATACAATTTTAAAGGTGAAACTTTTAGGGGTCTATTTATCTCTATATTTCTAGTTGCTGAGATAAAATAGATCTCAATAAGTATTTGTTACATAAATGCATGCATCCTTTCTCTTGCTTTGATTGACAGATGCAATTTAAAATGTATTAATGTCCCCAGATGTCACTGAAATATTTATTATAATATTTCTGATGCTTCTTGTCCACTCTGAAAATTATGTGAAAGTTTGGAAAAAATAAACAATCTTTTGTGCTTAAGATGAAAACTTATTGAAGATTAAAAGATTGGAAAAAATATTCTACAATCAGACCACATCTTTCATTCTAAACACCTAAGTCAAATAAATAAGTCATTAATTTTCTTGACTATTTTATTGAAAAAGATGAAACCATATGCTTTTACAGTTTCCATCTTTCACTTAGGTGAAAAATTTTCATATGGAATAATGAGAAGTAAACCAATTGATTTGTAAGTTGTACAAGAGTTAGTGATCAAGGTATTGAGAATTAAATACAAAGAGTGGTTATGCAAATTACCTTAAAGCATGGTAAGGTATTTAACAGTATTAAGGAACTTAAGAATTTAAGATTTTCACTGTGGATGAAAAAGGGTGTGGCCCTTGAATGCAGATATTCAGTTAGTGGCTAAGATATAACACTATAGGAGATGGGCATGGCATGTGGACCAAAGTCGTGAAGACCATCACCCAACTCCCCTTGTTGCAATGGCTTCCGTGAGACCTCATCTATGAGGAAAGCCTGACTACTGGGGAGCCCAGGCATCTCATCCACTTGGTAGGCATATTTTCATGAAAGTTTGAATTTCACCATTGTCTGTATGCTGGACTGTGATGACCTCTGGGTGAACTAATAATCACATTAATGAGCCTACAAAAATGAAAACCACGCCTGGAATTGGTGATTATGCCAGCTTAACGCCACCCTTACGTCACCCTTTCTGCATGTTCAAGAAAGCTTGATTTCTTGTCACAAAACTTTTCACAACTGATGAGCAGATAACTAATGTGAGGTTTCTACTGAGCAACTAAAATAATGAAAGTGAAATTGAGCAGCTTAAATTAAATCAATTTTTCCCATCATTTTTGCTCATTACCGTATTGTCCACATACCAGGACATTTGATTACAGTTGTTTTCTTCTTTTTCTTCTTAACTTGGACATTTAGAATGAATTATATCATGCATTAAATTGATATTTTACAACTGAATACTTTGGCTTTTAGAACACATAATTTAATTCAAATTAATTTATATACAATAATGGCTTTATTTAAACTAATGAAACCCTTACATATGCTTTGAATATAATTTAAAGCCAAACATAATATAGCTTAATTGTTTCAGGTTATTACAATAGGTCATTAAAACGAATATAAATGTAACGCATACTTTTCAAACATTATAACTAATTCCTTACAGGATATATCTGAGTGAGAAACAATTTGCTGTATTCCCTATTTATGTAAGAGTAATTTCTTATAAACTATTAAAATTATTGGTGGATGTTATTTGGAAGAATGAATTAACTTCTTTTGAGGACAGTGGCATACATACATCTTTGAAAGATGCCTGATTGACAAAACTTCATGAAATAATGTTTGATGGAAGAAATTATTTATTAATGTACATGCTATATGTATAATACACACACACACACACACGCGCACACACACATTCCTGCACCATCAGTTCAACGAAGCATGGTGGGTGGATGGTGCTGAGTGTTGGATAATTAGAATAGCTGGTGATCTGAAAAATTAAAACAGATTGTCATCAGCTGAGCTACATATTTTTGTTTGCATGCTAGTTAAAAGAAAAACTAGTTAAAGTGTCTCGTAAAATAACCTGAAAGGTAATTTGGGAGCTGATATTCTGAGATAGATTAAGGATTTATTAAAATGGTGAAAAAGTTAAAATTGCTATTCAATGTTGCAAAAGATGAAAAATGACTATTGGATAATTGTAAAATAGGCATAATATTGAACCTTTCATGTATCTGTAGCTGTTTTAAAACTCTTTAATGTGTCTAAGTCAGTTTCCTCATCTTTAAAATGGGATAATCAAGCTTCAACACCAAAGACAGGCCTCACTTTCAGGGAATCCCCCCACTTGGCAGAGAAAATCTCTCCATCCTATGTTCTGTATCTTAGATTTCTATTATTACACTTAATATTATTAATATTATACCCACTAAACACACACACACACACCAAACCCCCACCACCGCACACACACATAGGCACACACTGAATTTAAGTGTTTTCAAGGTAAGTGTATTTATTGCATTAAACAAGGAGACTAAACATATTTTTGATATCATTCAGTCTCTGAATTATCAGTATTGGTTCCTTAAGAAAATTACGTATATTAAGTGAAATCCTTAACACAAATGTATCAAATGATGCTTGACACAATTTAGTGCTCCGTAAATTTAGTGTTTCTATTTTAGTTTCCAAATGGTACAAAATAACCAGATCCCAGCTTCACAAGATTTCAGGCCACGCAAAATTCTCCAAGCCAGACTCAGATAGAAGCATTATGGGCATGAAAAGTGAAATGCAAAAATGTGAGAAGGAGGAGAAGGAGAGCCTCAGACTCCACAGGAGTTTATGGATGTGTCAGTCCATAAGGTAGTGCTTGGCCCAGAGAAAGTGTTAAATTCATTTCACGAATATCACCAGCATCGTCATTGCCTGCATCATCTTCACTGTCGTCTGGTCTATAACCACCATCAACCTACCAATAGATACCTATGAAAGATACAGAAAAGTAAACACCCTTTATCACCATGGAGAACTGAGCTGTCAACTCGGTGACAGAATCTGGGAAGAATTAATTTTAATTATAGGGTCTGTGGTGGAGGCTGGAGAAAAACTTAGAAGACATGTTGGCTTCTATTCAGGAAGCAGACAACATCTGAGAAAAGATAGGAAGATGTTTTCCGTTATTTGCAACATTTTATTTGTGACTCAGGCACCTGACAAGGAGATAATTAAGTATTTTTCAGGCCCAGCGATAAAGTCAGAGATACTGTAAATCTTTAAAAGTAATGCACAAAATTTAGAGCCCAACTGGCAGTGTTACGGTGCCCTCTGAGGGATGTAGGGCCCCCAGATAAACAACATCTGCAAGGCGCAGACAGGCAAAATCTTGGTAACAGGGGTGGCTGTGAATCTCTGTTTGCTTGTGCTCCAATCTATTCCCTGTGCCAGTGGGCGTGGAGGGCTGTGTGGGTTGTGAGGCAAGAAGACACTGTGAGAGAAAATAATGGCCTGTTGCATATTGGACCTGGGAATCAGACTGAGGGCTTTGCACACCAATCTACTTTTCAGCAGCAGATGTGAGAAGACTCAACCATGATTAGGCAGAACATCAGGGCCAAAACTAATTTTTTATCCTAACATATGTCAAACATTATGCCTTGTTCAAGGCTGAGTTACGAAATCTCCTGCACACACAGACACACACACGGCAAATGGGATCTAGAAAGAAGCACTACAATGTAAGTGCAGACAACATAGAAGACTAAATTTATGATGAATATATGAATGTTCTGACTTTTGCTCCAGAGATGACAAACTTTTATATACGAGTCAAAGGATATTGTCGATGACTGAATGATAATTGGCACTGCAGGAAATGATGGCAAGCTGGAGTCCACCTACTCTGTTTTAAAGTGAAACTGGAAACCAGCCCCACTGCTTGTTGCTGGGTGGGTAAATGATCCCGGTACCAGCTGATCAAATTTTTTAAGTAACGCTGAATCTCTAAATTTCTATGGGTGCCATTCCAATGTTTGTAGCATTGTGTGTGCCAAACCAAACATGTCTGTGGGCCCTACGTGCCCCAGGGGAGCCAATATGTTACCTCCTTGGTGCACTGGATGAGAATGCATTAAATAGTGAAGTCTGAAAATGTTAGAAACACAGAGGCTTAATGACCATAAATGTAGTATTTTACACTGGCACTTTGTCAGATCTGCTAATACTGTTTAACAAAGTTGGGGCTAGAGTTGGCTCAAAGTGATCAGGTTATGTGAAATCTTCCGGGTGTAAGCCAGAAGGAGGCAAAATACAAATAAGCAAACAAACAAGTAACAGAACTACACATTTAAGAAATTAGGACACAATCAAGTTTATTTTGGAAATGCAAATTTAGCTCATCACCAGGACATCATAAGTGATATAAAATAAACTTTTTGACAGCAAAAAACAAAAAGGTAGTAAAATTCCATATTCATTCTGTTTTTTGAATATTAAGTAGGAATGATGCTTTTAAGGATACAATCATAAAAATTAAGAAAATCCACGGAATGCAAGAAAATATTTGCAAATGATATGTCAGATAAAAACCCAGAATGTATAAGGAATCTTACAACTCAACGACATAATGAAAAATAACCCAATAAAAACATGGCCAAAGAATTTGAGTAGGTATTTCTCCAAAGAAGATATACAAGTGGTGAATAAGTACTTGAAAAGACATTTAATTAAATTAGTCATCAAATAAATGCAAATCCAAACCACAATGAGATACCACTTTGTACCCACTGGGATGGATGAAATTAAAAAAGCAGGCCACAAAAAGTGTTAGAAGAAAGGGGGAAAATTGAAACCCTCATATATTGCTGGTGGGAATGTAGAATTCAGCCACTTTGGTAAACAGTTTTGTGGTTTCTCAAAAAGTTAAACAATATGTTACTATACGACCCCGAAATTCTATTTCTAGGTATATACCCAAGAAAATTGAAAATCTTCGTTTACACAAAACGTGTACACAAATGTTCATAGCAGCAATATTCATCATAGCAGTATTCAAAACCCAAATGTTCATCAATAAATGAATGAATAAATACAATATGGTATATACATACAATGCAATATTTTTCTACCATAAAAAGAAATAGAAGTGCTGATACCTGCTATAACATGGAAGAACTTTGAAAAAAAATTATACTAAGTGAAAGAAGCCAGACAATAAAAGGTTACTTATTGCACGATTCCATTTACATGAATCTGGATGTAAAATATTCAGAATAGGTAAATTCATAGAGATAAGAATGGGATTGGTGATTCCTGGGGGTTAGAGGGGAGAGGAATGGGGAGTGACTGCTAAGGGGATAGAGTTCGTTTTTGGGGTGATGGCAATGTTCTAGAGTTAGATCGTGGTAATTTTCACACAACTATGAATGTACTAAAACCAACACAACTGTACACTGTAAAACGATGTATTTTATATATGTAAATCATATCTCAAAAACAAGTTACAAAATAAAGTAGGAACAGAAAGATTCTTCCCAAATGGTACAGATTCGCAATAGGTTTTCATTTTCTTGTCTTACCAAGCCCCCACTAAAATGATAGAAGAAGGAAAATAACACAGATAAGGTGTTACAGGTGTGGCCCACACTTATGATAGACATGATGTTTTTAAATGAGAAGATCATCTCCTAATGTCACGCACTCCCCCACACTGCAAACCCTGGAGGTTGTGGCAGCAGCAGCCCATGTTCTCACGTGGATGCTGTAACGGGGGCTTGGTGGGCTGTGTGGCAGCCATGCGGTCAGGTGGAAGACTGTGCTCTCCAGTTGCACTGCAGTCCCCTTCAATTCCTAGGCTGGTCACTCGGTCCATGCCACTCATTAGCTTTACTTGCTTTGTCACATATATTTGTAACTTCTGGCATGAAAGCGCAATCCTAGAATGAAGGGGAAGCGTGTCTGACAAGAGTAAGCAGCAATTTCTGGAAGTCTGGATGTGGTTGGAGGAGACGTACCTAGTGAAGTGGTGACGAGGAAGCTGCAGTCCAGAGCAGCAGCTCTCAAAATTGTTCATTCTTTAAAAACAAGCACACAAAAATCACCTGTTAAAAGATCACTTGGAGGCACCACCCCCCAGAGATTCTGATTTAGTTAGGTCCAGGGTAGGGTCAGAGAATGTGGATTTCTGTAGGCCCCATCCATGAGGCAGATGCCTGGACCCGCAGACCACACATGGACCAATGCAGGTCTAGAGTACGCAGGAGGTGGTCATGGCAGAGGAGGGAGACGGCCGCAGAACCCCAATAGAACACGGGGCCTCAAAAGTGGCATTTACAAAAGTGTGCTGAAGAGAGGCTTGGAGCAGAAGATAGGAGGAGTGAATGTTGGGAAGTTGTTTTTAGATTAGCTAACACAATCCCCGTACATCTCCCAGCACCGAGGTGTCCACCCACCAGGCAAAAAATTGCATAGGTCTTTCCTCTAGAACTTTGATCTGGACCAAGATGCTCACATGACAGCCCTCCAACTTCCTTTCCTGCTTCCTGAATCGTTACCCTAAAACAAGGCTGCTAGTTGACAAGACTTGACCATACAAACAGAGCTTACAGGCAGCTTTTATTTTTTTCATCTCAAACATAACTGAACCATTGAGACCTCCTTATGTTTAGTGATATCCTCGTGATGTAAGAGATATAAAGATTAACAACTAGAACAACTGATCACCGAAGCATCCAAAGATAGATGAAACCCAAAGGGTAAAACAGTGTCTACTGAGATAGTCAAGACAACAGTTCATCCATAAAATAAGAACAAGACACTTTAAAAAAAAAAAGAAAGCAAAAAGTACAGTCAGACAATTAAACCTATGATTTAAGACATTTTAGATTATTTAATCACTGGTAGGAATTTAAAATCAAGGAAATAGCCTAGAAAGTGGAACAGGAATCAATGGGAATGAAAAATCTGAGTGAAAACAAGAGATCTGCAAGATTATTCCAAGAAATTAAAATTCAACTATTTCTAACTAATAAAAATTATTGAAAGAAAGAACGGAGAAAGTAGATGGGGAAATGGTCAAAAATCTAACAAAATTATTTTCCTGGAGTCAGTGGCCAGGAGTCTATAGATGAAGTCACTTAACAAATCTCCAAAGAAATGACTGAGAACAGATGCGTGGTAAGAATGCCATTGTAATAACTGAGAACAGCAAATTTAAAGAGAAGCTCCTAAAATTTCCGGAATAATAATCACCACAAAAGGATAAGAATCAGAAAGGCATCAGACCCTCCAGAAATAACAAGAAGAACTGCAAGTCAGAGGATTTATGTCTATAAAATTTTAAGTCATACAATTTTTAACTTAGAATTTTGTTGCAGCAAGACTTTCAGTGAAGTAAAAAATAAATAAAAAAATTTGGATTACAAGGAATCAGAAAATTTATTTCTACCTCTCTTTGTGTTATGGTGTGCTCTATGAAAATAAAGGATAGTTCCAAAAAAATGGAATCAATAATTGACTTCAAGCACGGGTGAAACATCTTAGAGTAGCAATGAAGGAACATAAAACAAAAACAGATGGGGGAGCAGACACAGAGAATTCGGAAAGTAGTGGGAGCACAGAACACTCCAGCAGAAAGTTAGAGTGAAAAAGGGCAGTATGAGATGTGAGATTTTTGACACTGTATTTGGAATATCTAATAAACTGTAAAGGCAAATGATACCAGGGAGAAAAAGTAACCAAGCTTGAAAGATATCATAGTTATAGTAACAAAGGTTGTTCTGAAGAAACAGACAATTGTATACACAGTAACCAAAGATGAAAACTCTCTTCATAGATAGATGATGATAGATAGATAGACAGATGAAAAATAGACAAACAGATGATAGATGTAGATAGATAGGTAGGTGAATAGATAGATAGATAGATAGATAGATAGATAGATAGATAGATAGATAGATAGATAGACAGATAGATAAAATAGATGACAGATAAATAGACAAACGGACAAACAGGTGATAGATAGGTAGACAAACTGATGATTGATAAATAGATAAATAGACAAACATGATAGATGACAGATAGATGATAGATAAATAGGTGATAGATAGATAGATAGATAGATAGACAGACAGACAGACAGATAGATAGGCAGATAGATAGAAAAATAGATTTCTTAAATAATATTCAGATCTGCAATTCCACAACTTCGGATTTTTTTCTGTAGAGACATAATTTCCAACTTTGTAATGCCATTCAGTGTATTGAGCTAAGTATTGAATTGTAGATTGTCAGCAGTAAAGGATGTTTGAAGGAAGAGGTTATCGTATAGAAAGTGAATTGACCTTTCTTTTAGAGACCTTGTGTTTCTTTAGTTTTATATTTCTCATCTTTCCAGATAATGAGAACTTTTGTCCATAACGTTTTTGATTTTTATGACATCACCAGATTTTTTTCACTGCCTCTTCTCAGGAGACCAGTTAGCCAATTTAACAATGTGAAAACCCAACTTCTAGTTGAAAGGTATTTATACAGCTTCAGTCATATAATAAAAGGTCATGGTTTAAAATGTTGGTTACTACCAATTTGGTCAGTTCAATAGAGCAATGGTAGAACTGACTTTAAAACTGTCCTGTTGTTAAATTGCTTAGCACTGTGATAAGCAGTAACCTCATTGTATTACTGATTTCTCATATCTAAATTTTACTTAATGTCATGTTTTCTTAGCCGTAGAAAAGATTAGATCAGTTGAGCTTTATGTTTAGGATGCATTCATACCACATTTGTGTGGACACCATCAAAGAAGAAGAATTATAATAATTCAAAGATATTTAAATACACATTCAAATGGCTAAGGAGTTGAGTTTTCAGTAGTCAGAAAACCTGAGATAAAATTTGCCTACTTGGTAGTCATTTGTTTATACTTGTAAAAAAATATTGGAAATATAAAGTGACATGCGTTAGAGCCAGAAAGAAGGTCTGGCCAAGAATATACTGATGCAATTTTAATAAAGTAATTTTTTAGAATTTCTTCTGTTTCTTTTCCAACTAGAGTTACACACCCACCCCATCCCACACACACATGTTTTCATGTTTAGGAGCCTTGTGAGGTCACACTATGCATATTGTTCTATAATTTTAGGTAAATTCAGCAGTGACAAACACCCCAACACAATAAAAACAAGGCCCCATAACACCTGCCTCATCCTAGAATCTTGGTGGGTATACAGTAACCTCTGCTATATAATGAAAGATTAAGTTTGACTCCATAAAAATTTACAACCTGACTATAGAAAGTACATGAGACAAAGTAAACAGACAGGTGAGGTTTCTATATCTAACATATGGCCAATCAGAAAAGGTAAACAACCTTTCCACTAAAAAATGCTGAAAATGTGCCGGATAATAATTTCAAACATCGTCTTCAATGCACGACTGAAAAAATAAGTAAATAAGGAAAGTTCTTAATTATCAAAACTGGGCAAGAACAGAAATCCAGAAGTAAAAGCCAGCACCGATCCTGCCAGCTGCCCAAGAGCCAGCAGGAAGGAGGGGCAGAGCCTCCGGTGTTGGCAGGAGGAGAGACAAATGAGGGGTTCCACAGCAGCAGGACCCCAGAGGGCCACGTGCTCAGGAAGAGTGGGTGTGGAGATGTCCACAACTGAACACCTACTCACGAAGGGTCCTAACTTGCCTTGGGAAAAGCTCACCCCAGACATTTCCCCCTGACTGCATCTGCAACTACAGGTTGCTCCTCCTGTTGCAGTGGGGCCTGGATCCATACCACCTGTGTGCTTTTATATTCGTTTTCCTGAGGAGCATACACTGAGCTCATTTTATGGAGGTTGATTTGGCAAAAGCAATTAAAATGAAAAATGTATCTTTGAGCCAGGAATTCCACTTCTAGATTTATCTATTCACATAGGTGCACACACAAGACAGTATCTTCAATGGTGTTTTTAAAAGTGAAAAACAAAAGAAACAACTATATGTCCACCAATAAGGGTATAGGATAAAAACAGTAATAAATAATAAGTCTCTAATAAAAAAACAACTAAAATAATCAAAATAAAATATGAACTTTTTTAACATCTTTGAATAGATCAAGATAAATGATGGAAGTCACTGT
This sequence comes from Mandrillus leucophaeus, assembly GCF_000951045.1. Lineage (NCBI taxonomy): Eukaryota > Metazoa > Chordata > Mammalia > Primates > Cercopithecidae > Mandrillus > Mandrillus leucophaeus. The sequence continues at coordinate 1,156,617 of NW_012108142.1, read as the reverse complement.
ATTCCTTGTTCTCCATTCTGATTTCTGTTACCTGAGAAAGAAGCGCTGAAAATTACACTTCATTTAGGAAGATAATTCTGGAAAAAACATATCTGTAGCCTAAAAAAGTGGAAGTGAGGAATAAAACAGTACAAATAAGTAGAAGGTTGAGGGCAGAAATCAACAAAATTCGACACTTTTTATAAGTGTAGCTGGTATGACTCTCAGTCCACAAACTCAAGTCAGCAAGGTGTATATATTTATAAAACTTGGGTATCCAAAAGTTTTGACCCTGAGCAGAAAATAGAAAATTCAACTTAGTTTATTTTGAGGCCCGGAAGGGTGTGAAGGTCCATATTGAACATCAGGCAGTGTGAAGCCGTTCTCCTCAGACCGCCCAAACTATGGTGACCACGCTTCTTCCAGGCCCATGTGTGCCCGTGCCGTGCTAGCCTGCTGGGTGACACTGGGGACCTGCATTCTTGCCTCTGCAGGTGCACAGCTGGAATTGCCAGTGGGAGTCTTGCTACCTGAAGGAGCTCCCAGAATCACCTCAAGTCCCGTAGCTCAGTCAAGGAGGTCTAGAAGCAACAGAGCCACTCAGCCAAGAGACCCTGCTCTCAGGGCCTGCTCTCACCTCCCGCCTCCCCTTCTGGATATTCTGGGATTTACCCCCATCCCTTTCCTGGCTCCCAGGACTTTTCTCCTGCACAGACCCTTCAGAAAACCCAGGGTAGTCTCTTCAGGGGATGTAGGCTTTTACAAAAGACAAGGAGAGACAGACTGCTTTCATCCCAGCCAAAAACCCCAGAGGAGTGGGGGTGGAGAGGGGATTTCTAAAAGAATTACAAATCCTGGCTACTTGCTTGAAATGAGGAGAAGGAGAAAATTCCGGGAAGTACAGAAACAATGCACTATTTCAATAACGTATCTTGGCCACATAAAGAAAGGGGATTTAAGCATGTCCAATTTAAACCACAATGAAAATGCTTAGGGCAAGAAAGCATCAGAGAAAACAGAGGCTTGTTGTCTAGTTGAAAATCAAATTTTAAATAAAACCGTAACATCAAATTCAAAGAGAAAGGCAAACAAGGCTTTGGAAACTATGAAAGCAAACTAACATAGACGGTTTAAAACCTGCAGCTTAGCAGTGTTGCTTCTCTGAATACAAAGGTGCCTAGTCCACAATCTCTGTTCTGAAGGTTCTGACACAGAAGACACAACATCAAGAAAGGAGCGCAGGGGTTCTCCACTCTGCTTATTCATCCCCGGGGGAAGTTGTCCTCGAAGCAGCTAGAGAGTCCTCGCTCTCACAGTGAGGCCATTTGCCCAAACAGATCTAATTCACCAAGATGCCACTGCAAATAGACATCGTTCCCTTCAGAATCCTGGCTAGATAGAGAGCAGGTGGTAGTGGTTATCATCTTCTAAATCAAGTTCATTTTCAAGTACAGCAATTGTGTTTTTCCCTACGTTGTAAAGTGTTAACCGGAATATATAAGATGATTTTCTTTCACATTTCTCCATCCTGATTAACATTTGCTAGTAAACAAACACACAAAACGTATAAATGCATTACTGGGAGATAATGAGTGAAAATGTCTCCTAGAGTTTTGTTGTGATAAGAAACAGAAACCTGAGTTGGCTGTTGGAGATGGAAAAAGCTGAAGTAGAGATGTGTGGTTTTATGTTTGTTTTATTTTTGCCACTTTGGGGGAATTGATGTGTAAGCGAACAGGCATGATACCATAAAAGAGGAAATGATGAAGCAAAAGAGGGAGGCAAGAATTGCTAGCCCCATCTTTGAGAAGAGGAGAGGGAGTAATTCCCAGTGGGTTCCTGGAGTAGTTGGCCTTAGCCAGGATGATGTTGGTTCATGTAGGAACCGGAGGATGCCGAAGATGAACACTGATGCTGGTCATTGCGGAGGGCATCATGGGCTCCAAGAAGTCTTCTAGTTGTTTCTGTTTGTGAATGACAAGCAAGAGCATCAGATGCCTCCCAGCACTTCCATAGATGCCATTGCTTCTCCTTCTGTGTGAGTTACCTCTGAGAAACTCCTTTCTCCTGCATCTTTAACCTCTTTCTCTCTATTGACTTCTCTTCCATTTAATGACATTTTTTAGTTTGCCCAATCTTAAACAAAAACAACAATTCTCCAAATTTTCTCCACTTTTGCTACTGTCATTCAACAAATTCTTACTAAACAGCTGCTGTTTGCCAGATCCTGAGCTGATGCGAGGAATCAGAGACAAATACGACGAGGTTCTGTTCCGTGGGGTCACTAACCAACTGGTAGGCATGGCCTCTCTTTCTCCTTTCATAGAGAGGAGTCCGAGAAGAGTTGTTTATAATTTCTGTCTCCATTTACTCACTTCTCATTCTATCTTCTGTTTATTGCAATTTGTTTCCTGCCTCAGGAATTCACTGACATTCTTCTAGGGTCCAGTGATCTAAATGACAAATCCATCCCTGAGTCATTTTCATGCCATATTGAATGTTGTGTGCACTCTCTACAGGAACCCTCAATGATTTCCACCTCCCAACATTCATATCCTTCTGTAACCTGCTCCCTTAACTGCAGAACCTGTGACTTGCTTCTTACCAATAGAATATGGCAATGGTGATGGGATGTCTCGCCCATAGTTATGTTAAAATGTGTAAGACTCCATTTGGCAGACTAGGGTGAGAGACTCTCTCTCTTTTTCTTTTCTTTTTTTTTTTGCCATTACTTTTAAAAACCGCAATTCCTTTTACACCAACCCAATGTATACCATGACCTGAATGAGCTTGGAAGTGAATCTTCCCTAGTCAAGCGTCCACATGAGAACATAGCCCAGCCAACACCTTGGTTGCAGCATACTGAGATCCTGGGCAGAAGGCCCAGATAGGTGATACACAGACTCCTGACCCATGGAAACTGTGAGAGAATCGATAGATGTAGTTTTAAGCTTCTCAGTTTGTGATAATTTGTTTTGCAGAATCAGAACATTACTGCATTATACGAGTTAAGGAACATTTGTAACAGTTTACCATTTTCTCCCTCTAGAAAATTTCTTCATCCTTTTTTATCTGTATCATGTCTTCCCGATTTTATTGTTTATTCTGCAAAAATGTATTCCTACTCTGGTATGTGAGCTAATCTCCTCTCAGCTCATGTTCCCCTCGATGCTAATATTCCTCAGGGCTGCTCTCCCTGCACATGGTGGTGACTTCTGGATTTGCATCTCTAACTCCAATTTCTTAAAAGCCAAAGACACATATTTGTGATTTTTTAATGAACCTAACAACTCATCCTGGACATGCCTAAACCCTGATATGCCTCCTGTACAACGTAACTAGAAATTAGACATCATCACTTAGTTTTTCCCCCCGGCCAAATTTCCATAAGCAACCCTCTAGATCACTCCCTTTCTCTAATGTGCTCATCCAAAAATTCTGATTAGCCGTAAGTTAGTTGATTTTAAGGTGTAAGTGTCTCCATATCTTTCCCTCCTCCCTATCTCTACTGATACTATCTTGGTGTGGAAAGTCATTCTTTCCTGGACTATTTCAACAGCACCATAATGGGTCACAATATTCTAGACTTGATCCCATTCAATGGTCAGCCCAGTATTTCTTGAGCATTTACCATGTAATGCGGTCAGAGCTGAGAGTAGTTACGGAGTGCAAGACACATCTGATGACACCCTTATGGAGCTCACTTCTCTACCATCCAAAGATGCTTATTGCTCATCAGGGAGCTATAGTCTCACCTCTAAGCAGTGCTACCCAAGGTGCTGGTCTACAAAGAGATGAGGAGCTTGAGTCAGGTTGTAAAGTAATGCATTACTATCTTCTTCAACAAAGTGTATTTTTTAGAAATCAGCTGAGCTAAATGAAGTGCACTTCGTGAAGTAGTTGATTGACATTCTGGAGAAAGGTTCTTAACGTGTCTGAGGCCAGAACAGATGACTTGCAGACTGGAAGAGGATTCAGAGATAGCACTTGGGTAGGAAGGGTTCAGTACATCCCCCACTGTTGTTAAAATAACTCTGTAAGAATGAATCATTTTTTAATGCCTTTCTCTATAAATGAACTCAATAGCTTTCTTTCACTTACTAGATAATCTACAAAGTCCTATTATTAGCACAGAAAAGACCTTAATGAAATAGCCCTTGCCTCCCTCTCTATTCCTAACTTTATACATTTTATTATGCTTCTAGCATAAGAAGAAATTTGTATTTTTCTTACTTTGACATTTTCTCTCCATTACGTTGTAAATTATTTCTTCTATATAAAAAGTCTTTCACTTTCTTATCTCTTTGCTAAATGCTACTTCATTCTTCAAGATTCAGGCCTGATGCCAGCATTTCTATGAATTACATTCTGCCTCATAATATTTTGTATACACCTCCAGTTTAGATTCTATGTTATCTTTAAGGATAATTGTCATCATTCACTAGATTGAGTTCTTCAGAGGCGACGATTTTGTCTGAGTCATACATGTATGCCCAGAGCACAGCACAATCTCTGGAGTTTGAAATATATGCGTAAAACAAAGCAAATTAGTCTTCTCAGTATCTTCACTCTTGGAGCTGTTTGTTTTTCTAGGTATTCAGTGCTGTCATCTGGTAGTTAGCAGCAAAACATCCCATATATGTCCGTCTCGACAAATTTATTTGTCTCAGATATACTACATTAATGTAATAATAATAATAAAACCTAACGATTGAAATTGCAATATTGTAGCACACTACTGGGAATGATATTTTTGTGGCTGATAGAATCTCCTACGTTACTTAAGCTATTGACTCAAACCTACCTGGCCCGTCCTGCCCATGGAGAAAGTTTACCTGGGTGATAGAAAGAGTAAAACGAAATAGAGAAAGGAATAGATTTGGAGCAGAAGTGAGGACTCATTTGTCTCTGCTTTGTTGTCTTTCTTTCTTTTTTCTTCTGGAAGCACTGATTTTTTTTGTTGTTGTTCTTCTTTTTATTATTATAGTTTAAATTCTGAGCACATGTGCACAACGTGCAGGCTTGTTACGTAGGTATGCATGCTGGAGGCACTGCTTTTACCTTTTCTCTGTTTACATCGGTAGGCTCCAGGCTGAAGAGTTTGAACTTCCCCGGGTAAGGTGAACAACACTTCTGATGAGAAGGCAGTTGTATACAAGGAGGTGTTTCTTCCTTTCTTGGTGTGTAGGGATTATTGCTGCATGGGGCTTCATTTGCTAATAATGTACTCACGCCAATCACACTTGTTGTGACCACACTTTTCTTTCTCAGGATAAGCAGAGTAAGTGTACCATTTTGTAATGACTATTCCACTATAATCGTTTCCCACTTCCTCCTTTTGCACAGTGAAACTTTCGTGCTTCTCATCTATCACTTCTCCCCTGTACCAGGCAGAATGAATGGCTTTCTTCCAGTAACTAGTCTCAGTGGAGACAGAATAAGCACTGTCTTTAAACAGAATACTTTGCAGCCTAACATTGTTTAGTAATTTGTTTTACTGATTTTGGTTAACTATGCATACCCTTAAACAACGAGGCAATTGAATCAATTTGATGAGAAATATCAGTCAATTCAATTGTCTTTGAGTCGCCCGCATCAGAGTGGAATGCTTTAGATTATTTGGTTTTAAAAGAAAGGAATGAAATGAGAATGTGAATCAATAACCAGATATCTTTTCACTTATGTGAATTGATTCACTTTACCCGATTGATCCACACATCTCTTATTCATGAACTAACTTGCAATGTTTTAAAAGAAAATGATACTATGACAGTGAACTAAAGCAAAACGATACCTTTCTTTTATTCAGGATTGAATCCATTTGAAAGAATAAAATTCATGGCCACATATTTTATGATTTCATTGATATTAAATGTCCAGAATGGATAAATATACAGAGACAGAAAGTAGATCAGTGTTTGTGTGGAGCTTAGGGGAGAAGAAAATAGGGAATCACTGCTAATGGGTAGGGTGTTTCTTTGGGATAATGAGAATGTTCTGGAATTGGATTGTGGTGATGGTTGCAAAGCTCTGAATGGGCAGAAACTACTGAATTCTATATGTTAAAAGGGTGAATTTTATGGTGTGTGAATTGTATCTCCATAAACGATAATATATAGAGATGGTGTTATCTCTACTGTATTTCAATTTCAATGTACCTCTGTATTGAAAGCATAGTATTTTTTTTTTCTGACTTTGCCCATTGTTTCAAGAACAGAAATACTGACAGTTTTTAGTTGATGAGATATCTTTAATTCATGGAGTATCAGATTTAGGAGTTCTTTATTGGCTAACGCTTTAATTTTTAGTTTTTAATAGGGATATCTGTCCCTGAATAAATTTGCTAAGATTTCCCCTGACTGGCTGCACGTCCTGGCTCAGCTTCCTGCCCCTCCCTGCAGCTGCACAGACAGTGCTGGCTGGTCTCAGAGCAGAGCAGTAGGGGCTGCAAGACACTGAGAGACACCATCAGAGGCTCAGACCCTCCTCTCCCTTTGAGAGAAACATAGCCCTTTCATGCATGCCTACTTAAAGTAGTAGTGTATCCCAGATGCTCATGCAGCATCTATAACTACAGTCTCCCAGTCACTTATTGAATGACTTTCCTCAGTCTTAACAATAATAAATAAGACAGGAGGCAGGAGGATCATTTGGAGGCCAGGAGTTCAAGACCACCCTGGGCCACATAGCGAGACCCTATCTCTACAAAAACTTAAAACAATTAAAAAAATTAACAATAATAAATAAATATTACACTAAGAAACATACAAATCAAGAAACCTCCTGTGGGCATTTTTACTATGCTGCTTTCACATGATTCACCACCTACGTCATGCGAGCAGCTGATTCTGGTATAAATCAGATCTTATTGTGCAGATATCCGGGTAACAATGATTATTTTTAAAAAGTGAAAAGATTTTTGAGCCCAAATTAATTGCACAACTCGTTTATTTTTAGCCTTTCTCAAATCAATAAACTTCTATTTAATGATCACTTAGACATTTTCTTTAAAAGGTTATTTAACAAGGGCTTATCTGTACTTATAACCTATATTTGCAATCAGTTTATGAAAAGATGCGGTGAGCAGCCCAGTAGCCCCTGATTAGTGGCTGGCAAGTCCAGCAGGTTTGTGCTGTTGTACACAGATGAACAAGAACAAGAACAAACAACATATTCAGATTTTTTTCTCCTCAAAAGGCAACATAAAAGATTCAATGAGCCTGTTTTGACTGTTACTAATAAATATCTTGATTATAAATTTTTTTAAATGTATTGTACAAAAATTGAAAAATTCTTATACCTAAGTACTTTAACAAGCCAGGCATTTGAAATATTAATTACAAAATATTTTTTAAAAGAAATGATAAAGAGACACTTTAAACATCAGTATGTTCCTACTACTAGATAAGATACTTTTGGTTTCCTGTTCACTTGAATTTAAAAGGAGCCTTTAAAATAAATATAAAACATGCACACGAGAAGTTCTTGCTATTATAATGAAATCAGCTCCTTTCTATGTAGAAACTGATAAGTCTTTTGCTAGATTGTCTGTACCTGCTGTCTTATGTGAATTATATTTTACTTCAGCATTCTTTATAAGCTGCAGGAAAAAAATAGGTATTTTATCATAATCTGTGCTGGCCGTAGCTATTAGGTTTTTTTTGTAAACCTGAATCCAGGACTTAGCATATATTTCGTCATCTGATGAAAAATGTTTTAAAAAGATAAGAAAATGAAAAGAAATGTAAATTAGATTTATTGTGTGAAAGACAATTATTCTTTTATTTTATAATATATTCAGACTCTGCGTGGAGAGGAAACTAATTTTAGCTGAATTCTTAAGAGAGAAAAGGCACCAGCGAAGCTTCTTAAATTAGAAAAAATCTTAAAATATACAAGTTCTTTCTCTAATCCAGAATTTGTTAGACTTACTTGAATATTAATACTAATAAGAACAACTGATGGTCTTAATACTTGCATACTCTTTTCATTTTTAAATGGTTTTACTCCTTGGTTCTGCTTACGGTTGTCTCTGAATTAAAATTTTAGAAATATTCTACAGAGATGCACTGTCTATTTCCCTGCTATTTATTTATTTATTAAGGCCAAACACGAATCAATCCATCCTAGTAGAGCAAAGGCACTTATTTATTCTCGGAAACACAGCACCGGCAGGGCATGTGTCTCCTAACGCAGCAGTCCCCAACCTTTTTGGGACCAGGGACCAGTTTGGGGGAGGACAATTTTTCCACAGACTGGGGGTTGTGGGGATGGTTTCACAATGACTTAAGTGCATTGTATTTATTGTGCACTTTATTTCTATTATTATTACATTGTAATATATAGCGAAACAATTATACGATTCACCAGAATGTAGACTCTATGGAAGATTCTATACAATTCTAGAATGTAGAAGCCCTGAGGAGTTTGTTTTCCTGCAACCAAATGGTCTCATCTCAGGATGAGAGGAGACAGTGATAGATCATCAGGCATTAGATTCTCACCAGGGGCGTGCAACCTAGATCCCTCACATGCGCAGTTGACATCAGAGTTTCAGCTCCTGTGAGAATCTAATGCCAGGGTGGATCTCATAGGAGGTGAAGCTCAGGTGGTTATGGGAGCAATGGGGAGCGGCTGTAAATACAGATGAAGCTGGGCTCGCTGGGCTGCCACTCACCTCCTGCTGTGTGGCCTGGTTCCTAGTAGGCCATGGACCTGTACCAGTTCATGGCCTGGGTGTTGGGGATCCCTGTCCTAATGGGTATTCCAAGAGACATAAAATAGGTGCTCCTTAGGAGCAAAAGATTCAGAGATCGACTCTGCCAGGAACTGTGGAGCTCAAGAGTGAATCAGACGTGCTTTGCAGAGGGCATGGACAGCAACGGGGCCACGGTGGAGCAGTAGCAGAGATTAAGACACTCCTCCAAGAGAATGGGAGAGTTCTGAGGAAAGATCATGTCTCACTAACTCCTACATCCTCAGTGCCTAGAAAAGTGTTTGGAACATATCAGATGCTCAGTAAATATTCATGGAATTAATAATATCTTTGGGCAAATTGTATTTCTGAAAAGATTAAGAAAATCTTCGGTCTTCTGTTATTTAAATACATAATGGAATCATTTGATAGAGAACTGACATCAAAATTCCCTAGGCTAGAAATGTGAGACAAAGCCCTCCTTTTCTCCGTAAGCTCTTTTGTTCTTGTTTATTTAATGGTTCTTTGAGTGGTTTTATGATTGCTAAGACTCACAGGGAAAAGCAGTTGCCTAATGATTACCCATATTTTTCTTGATTTGGGGGCTAATATTACTAAAAGCCATGTTGTTTTGAAGTGTTTTTAACCTAATCTTTTTTTTAAAAAAAAAAACAACTCTTTTTGCCACTCCAGTATCTAGTTTTATTTGTGTCTTGGGAAATCAACAGGAAGTCAAAACCCCTTTTCTGCTGTGGTATCCGTTCACCTTTTAGAATTATTGAATACAATGATTTTTCTATTCATTTAAAACTAAATGGATGGTTAACGCTTTTAAAGATAATTCTGGTTGCAGAAGCATGTTAAAGATGTATGCAGTTACCTACCATTTAATATTAGTTGAATTCAAATGGCCATCTGACTTGGGGATATATATGGTTCATTGGTTCTGATTATGCTAACTTTTAATTTCCTAATTCAGCCTTAGTGTAGTCTACTAAGTACTAGACTTTCAGTATTTCCTAATTCAGCCTTAGTGCACTCTATTGAGTACTAGACTTTTAATATTTCTTAATTCAGCATTAAGGCATTGTATTAAGTACTAGTCTAGTTGGTGGAGGCAAATTTGCATGCAGGACATACCTTCAAGGGATTCTGGAAAATGTGATTTTAGCCTCCTTACCTTTCTAAATAGAAGTTTCAAATGGAGTTTCAAAGAACCAATCCAGTCATCAAACACATTCATCATTAATTGATTGAGAGACAATTGCCTCCAACTCCAGGCAAGTTGCCTCTAACTCTGTGTCCAAGGCAAGATGAAAGTGCAAGACCCAGTGAGGTCTTACCTGTCATTTGTCTTTCCCTGATACCACATCCCACTTCCCAGCAGAGTCCTGCCTATACTTCATTATTCATAAAGGTCTCATAAGGCCACATCTAGCTGCAAGGGAGGAAGACAGAGGGCAGGAGATCTGAAATGCCTTGATCAGCCAATATGTATTGCCTGCTTTATCCACTCAAGTGTCATTCAAGAATCAAAATAAAGAACACTTTCAAGAATTCAAGCTTTTAGGGACCACACAGTCTTATTGAAAAAAGAGCGCTTGATAATAAAATCAGCTATTTAAGAGATGAATGAAGATGCTCGGGTTACAGGATTAATGGTACATGTTGAATCCAGTATTAAAGAAAGGTATGGAGTAGGAAATAAATGGTATAAATAACATAACACCAAATCAACTCAGGCTGCAGTAGGAAAGGGAAGAGGAGTGGAAGAGAGAAGCGTTTAAATATTTGTATCTCTAATGGTGAGGAGTCAATAGAATCACCTAAAGATAATAACTTAATAGAAGTTTAAGAGCATAAATAAATTAAAAAACAAATGATAATAACATAATCAAATATATTATTGATATAGGGAAGATGAAAGAAAAAAAGAATAATTTATAATGTTTTTATGTCTTCATCTGAAACTTGAAGAAAAGCAGAGGTGAATATATCTTTATTTCTTACTATTGTTCACCAGTGTCCACTGCTTTTTTTTTTTTTTTTTTTTTTGGTAGAGAAAGAGTCTCACTATGTTGCTTAGGCTGGTCTTGACATAGGTATACATGTGCCATGGTGGTTTGCTGCACCTATCAACTCATCATGTAGGTTTCAAGCCTCACATGCATTACGTATTTGTCCTAATGCTCTCCCTTCCCCAGTCCCCTACCCCACAATACCCCCTGTGTGTGATGTTCCCCTCCCGGTGTCCATGTGTTCTCATTGTTCAGCTACCACTTACGAGTGAGAGCAGTATTTGGTTTCCCGTTCCTGTGTTAGTTTGCTGAGAATGATGGCTTTCAGCTTCATCTATGTCCCTGCAAAGGACATGAACTCATTCTTTTTCATGGCTGTATAGTATTCCATGGTGTATATGTGTCACATTTTCTTCATCCAGTCTATCATTTATGGACATTTGAGTCGTTTCTAAGTCTTTTCTATTGTAAATAGTGCTGCAATAAACATACATGTGGATGTGTCTGTATAGAATGATTTATAATCCTTTGGGTATATGCCCAGTAATGGGATTGCTGGATCAAATGGCATTTCTGGTTCTAGATCCTGGAGGAATCACCACACTGTCTTCCACAATGGTTGAACTAATTTACACTCCTACTAACAGCGTAAAAGCGTTTCTATTTCTCCACAACCTCTCCAGCATCTGTTGTTTCCTGACTTTTAAATAATCGCCATTCTAACTGGTGTGAGATGGTATCTCTTTGTAGTTTTGATTTGCATTTCTCTAATGACCAGTGATGATGAGCTTTTTTTTCGTGTATTTATTGGCCGCATAAATGTCTTCTTTTGAGAAGCATCTGTTCATATCCTTCACCTATTTTTTGATGTTTTTTCTTTCTTGTAAATTTGTTTACATTCCTTATAGATTCTGGATTTTTTAAAAAAGTATTACACACATATTATTAACATTTAAAAAGAAATTTTAAGACAAAATAAACTCAGACTATAATCCTTCTAAACACATAGAAGGAAGACACACACACAAGCCACAAATTAAAAACATAGAGAAAATGGAGAAAAAGAGAAAAAATGGAATAATTAATAAAAAGGAAATGGCTTTGGGAGCCCGAGGGCAGAGGATCTCTTGAGGCCAGGAGTTCAAAAGCAGCTTGGGCAACATAGCAAGAACCTGTCTCTACAAAAAATTAAACAAGAAATTAGGGAGGTGTGGTAGCCCTACCTGCAGTGCCAACTACTTAGGAGACTGAGGCAGGAGGATCACTTGAGCCCAGGAGTTTGAGGCTGCAGTGAGGTGTGACGGTGCCACTGCACTCTATCCTGGATGACAGAGCAAGACTCTGTCTAAGAAAAAAAGAAAGGAAGAAACAAAAATAGGAAATGAAAAGAAAATATAATGAAGAAGACAAAACTGATATCAAAGTCACCTGTCATATCTATAAATGTAGATGAGATAAGACAAAAAAATTAAAAAGTTTCTGACTTTATCAAATATAGAAGCCAAACATTTGTATACAAAACAATGAATTCTAGAGCATACTTATAAATAAATACTGAGGACAAAAGGAAAGAAAAAGAATTAATAGACAAACATATACAAAATGAATTCAGGTATTGTAAGATTATGTCATGCACAGTTAAATACAAGGCAAAAATATTGAAAGACATACAGAGATACTTTATGATGATTAATGTTCAATATAAGATAAAGATTTACAACCATCATGAATCCAGTGCCACCAATATTGTACGTATTGTACACTGAATTCCAAGAAAACGACTCTTTCAAATGTCATGCTGTGGGCTCTGATATATGTGAGATTTTATTTTGAGTACAGCATAAAGTGAGAGAGACAGAAGACAGGAGACAACCTAGGACCATCCTACGTTGGAAGTCTCATGGGAACTTCTTGAATAGAGCTGGTCCCAAAGAGCTAGCACTACTCTTTTTACAGGAAAACAATAAATAAAACTGCTGAACCAAAGAGTGCAGGAAGGAAACTCACCTGCCATAACTTCAGCATTGAGTGACCACATAATGTATCCTCCAAACTGGGGCACTTTTGAAAGGAAAGACACACTTCTTATAATTGCTCTACAACGAAGTCTGGGATAGGAACAGAGATAGTCTGAGAATTCGTAACCACAATACAGTTCTTAAGCCACTTTTCAACACAAGCTCACATTACCTATATGTCTGTGAAAAACCTATGCAAACAATTTAACTTAAAGTAGTCTCAAGGAAGTAGTAATCCTTGGAGACTAGCAAAACAAATACCATTCCTCTTTGAGGAATACAACTTTAAAACAGGCCTAAAAGGATTTTCACAGAAAAAGTTGAATATGAGCTTAAGGAAAAATATCAGAAAACACGCAAGGAATAAAATACAATTTGAGCGAAAGCAGCAGAAAAACCAACTGTAGAATGAGACCCTTATTCAAACAATTAAATAACTCCACAGAATCCAAGACAAAGAGGCAAACATAAAAGCTGCAATTAATTACCAAACTCTCTAACATACAATTTAATAATTAGTCATTTGTATAGCTACAATTAAGTAATTAGCTTAAACACAATAGATGAGAAAAATACATAAAAACAATGGCAAATAAACACAAAATAAATGAAAATAGTTACATGTGATTACATTGCTAAACTGTAAGCTAACAATTTGAAAATCAGATTAAATGATAATTATTAGGAAAGATTAAATGTCTAAAATTGATCTTGAAAATATTTAAAATCTGTACAGTCTATCACTGATGAGCATTTGGGTTGATTCTATGTCCCTACTGTTGTGCATAGTGCTGCAATGAACATACATGTGCATGTATCTTTGTAACAGAATGATTTATATTCCTTTGGGTATATACCCAGTAATGGGATTGCTGAGTCAAATGGTATTTCTGGTTCTCGCTCTTTGAGGAAATGCCACACCATCATCCACAATGGTTAGCTAATTTTCATTCCCACCAACAGTGTAAAAGCATTCCTATTTCTCCTCAACCTCGCCAGCATCTGTTGTTTCTTGACTTTTTAATAATGGCCATTCCGACTGCCATAAAATGGTATCTCATTGTGGCTTTGATTTGCATTTTTCTAATGATAATTGATTGTGTTAGTCAATTTTCATGCTGATAAAGACATACCTGAGACTGGGCAATATACAAAAGAAAGAGATTTAATAGGACTTACAGTTCCACGTAGCTGGGGAAGCCTCACAATCATGGTGGACGGCAAGGCGGAGCAAATCACATCTTACATAGATGGCAGCAGGCAAAGAGAGTTTGTACAGGGTAACTTCTCTTTTTACAACCAGCAGATCTTGTGAGACTTATTCACTACCACAAGAGCAGTATGGAAAAAACCACTCCCATTATTCAATTATCTCCCACCTGGTCCCTTCCACAACATGTGGGAATTACAGGAGTACAATTCAAGATGATATTTAGATGGAGACACAGCCGATCTGTATCAGTGATGTTGAGCTTTTTTTCATATGTTTGCTGGATGCATGAGTGTCTTCTTATGAGAAGTGTCTGTTCATGTCCTTTGCCCACTTTTTAATGGGGTTATTTGCTTTTTTCTTGTAAATTTGAGTTCCTCGTAGATTCTGGATATTCGACTTTTGTCCATTGAATAGATTGCAAAGATTTTCTCCCACTTTTGAGATTTTCTGTTCACTCTGATGGTAGTTTCTTTTGCTGTGCAGAAGCTCTTTAGATTAATTAGATCCCATTTGTCAATTTCTGCTTTTGTTGCAATTGCTATTGTAGATTTCATCATGAAATCTTTGCCCATTCCTATGTCCTGAATGGTATTTCCTAGATTTTCTTCTAGGGTTTTTATAATTTTGGGTTTTACATTTAAGTCTTTAATCCATCTTGAGTTAATTTTTGTATAAAGTGTGACAAAGGGGTCCAGTTTCAATGTTCTGCAGATGGATAGCCAGTTATTCCAGCACCATTTGTTGAATAGGAAATCCTTTCCCCATTGCTTGTTTTTGTCAGGTTTGTTGAAGATCAGATGGTTGTGCATATGCAATCTTATTTCTGAGTTCTCTATTCTGTTCCATTGGTCTATGCGTCTGTTTCTGTATAAGTACCATGTTCTTTTGGTTTTTATAGCCTTATAGTATAGTTTGAAGTCCAGTAAGGTGATACCTTCAGCTTTGTTCTTTTTGCTTAGACCCCATGGAATATTATGTAGCCATAAAAAAGGAATTAGATCATGTCCTTTGCAGGGACATGGATGAAGCTGGAAGCCATTACCCTCAGCAAACTAACGCAGGAAAAGAAAAACAAACACTGCATGTTCTCACATATAAGTGGGAGCTGAACGATAGGATTACATGGACACGGGGAGGGCCTGTCAGGGGGTCGGATGAGGGGAGTGAGAGTATTAGATGGCTAATGCATGTGGGGCTTAATACTTAGGTGATGGGTTGAGAGGTGCAGTAAACCACTATGGCACACATTTACCTATTTAACAAATATGTACATCCTGCACATGTACTCCAGAACTAAAAATAGTAAGAAGAAAGAAAATATTAAAAATCTAAAAAAGAAATTACCAAAAAAATTGTTTTGAACTTTTATTTTAGGTTCAGGGCTACCTATGCAGGTTTGCTATGCCAGTAAATTGTGTGTCACACAGGTTTGCTGCACAGATTATTTAATCACCTGTCATACTTCAGCATTGAGTGAAGGCAATAGGCATAGAACCTGATAGGTAATTTCTTGTTGCTTATGCTGCACCCACCCTCCACCCTCAAGTAGGTCCCAGTGTCTGTTGTACCTTTCTTTGTGTCCGCATATGCTCAATGTTCAGCTCTCATTTATGAGTGACAGCATATGGTATTTGTTTTTTTTTTGTTCTGCATTAGTTTGTTTAGGGAAATGGCCTCTAGCTCCATCCATGTTCCTGCAAAGGACATGATTTTCTTCTTTCTTATGGCTATGTAGTATTCTGCAGTGTATATATACCACAGAGACAAATAGCTTTCTTTTAGAAATAATTGAATACATTGTAACTTATTAATATATCAAAGGAGAAAAAGCAGTATCTTGATAGAAGCTGAAAATCTAATTGATAAAATTCTACTTCATTCATGAAAAAAATTATTAACAAATTAGGAATTTACAAGTACTTATATTGAATCAAAACCTAGCATAATGATTAATGGTAAAAGACAAGAGCCATTTTTATTAAAGTCAGAAAATAATCAAGAACACCAATTGTTCTTTATCATGGTTTGGGACAACTAGCTAAAGTATTGCAGAGGCTGGAAAAAAGTGCAATAATATTTTAAAGCAGGAGCACACAAGATCATCTGAAAGTAATGAGGAAAAATCCAAGAGAATGAACTGAATGTATTTAATGAAGTGAAAAGATAAGGAAGTTTAATAAGCTGACTGGTTGAAAAATTAATATATGAAATGGATAGGCTGCAAATATACAAACACCATCCATTTAGAAATATAATGGTTTAGAAGAATTACTTCCAAAAGCAACATGAAAGAGAGAAGAGCAGGAAGAAGCACTTTTCCTTCTCACTCAAGGTTGGACTGTAAGTAATTTTAACAACTCCTCTCTGCCCCACGCCTTTAGACAACAGCAACTTGCAACTCTAGGGCTGCTTACATTGCAAAGATCTCTATTCTCTCCCATCCCAGAGACAAACTGTGCTGTCAGTGTGGCTTTGCTGAGAGAAATTGGTTCATGTGTCTATGAAAAGATTGCATAAAATGTTCAAAGCATCCTTATTTATGATAGCCCCAAAATGGAAACTAGCCTAGTGTGCATCATGGGGAGAATGGATAAAAACTTGTGAGATGTGATAAAATGGAAGGCTCTTCAGCAATAAAAGGAAAAGGACATAGTGATTATGACATTTGCCATGGCTGAATTTCATAGCAACAAGGATGACAGAAACTCTAAACATAAGAGAATGCTGCTCCAAGTTTGAATCTGAACTTATTGCTTTGTTTGTGTACCAAGCCATTCTTGCCCACATCCAATCTCCAATATCGTTCTCCATTTCCCAAGCCTTAGTCTTTTCCACATGGAATGACATGCTCAAATCAGTTTTCTAAATATGATTAATCACTCACATTTGTGACTATTGCTATTCATTCATTTAGAAATATTTGAGTGTCTATGCTAGCCATCATACTCATACAATGGTGATACCATATTGAAGAAGACAACGCAGTCTTATGGAACTCTGGGAGGGATGAAGGTAGAAGCTATGGGTCATGCATCTTACGCATTGCTGGATCTCTAGTCCCTGGATCATCGTAGACAATTGATAGACTTGTTGAATTGATACATGAGTGCATTGATAAATTCGTTTGAACAGAGCAAAAGATTGAGATTGATTCAGTTATTCAGTTGAAAACGACTGAGAGGCTCTCTGTGTGGCACTGAAAGATGTAGAACAGTCCCTCCTGCCAGGGAACTGCCCTTCAGTTGTGCAGAGCCAGACAATAAATAAATAGGAGATGTGTCAGAAAGGGAGACATACCATAAGGTAGGGAGGAGGAAGGTGGAGTGATGGAGATGGGGATGCTATTTCATATAAGTGTCCAGAAAAAGATTCTCTGACAAAGTGTCATTTGAGCAGAAATCGAAGAAAGGGAGGGACGGATCCCTGCAGGTATCTGGGGAAAAATCATTCCAGGCAGAAGGAACTGCAAGAGTGAAGGCCATGGGGTGACAGATGAGGCTGATGTGTTTTAGGAACAGGAAGCCGGGCAAGAGCTAGAGTGAAGTGAGCGAGGAAGTGGTGGGTGGATGGGCCAGAGAAACAGTGGGCAGTCCAGTCATGAGGAGCCTGAGGCCATGGTGATGGAGCTGGGTTTCCCATGTAACCACCGGCAGAGCTCACCACCTGCCATCAGCCTAACCTGAGGCTGGTCCCCTCCCTGCTGTAGTGTTCGGTTAACGCCTGCAGACATGTTGTTGCTGCAGCCTCACCAAGAGCAACTAGACATTTCCCTGCATTTGTGCCTGGGTTCCTCTGACAGTGGTTATCGCCTATAATCACACTTTCGTGACACTTTGCCTGGCTGCAGTCTAGGATTCTCCTGTTTAAGAGAACGTCAAGGGGCCTTCTTACAGTGACAGAAGATGGTTATTGGCACTGGCTGGGGTGGCTCGCTAGAAGCGATGATCAGTGTTCGTCCCCACTTGGTGTTCACTGGTGTCAAACTGACAGAAATCAACCACAGTGGAAACCTAAGTCACTGCCTTCTCCCCTCTCCCTGAGAGTTGGTTGTTACACCCTTACCAGCACGTGACCAACAATATGTCTAAACAACATTATGTCTACATTCCTCCCAATCTGCCCTCTCTTGACCCCCAGAATACTTTTTTTTTAAGAAGGAATCTCACTCTGTTGCCAGGCTGGAGTCCAGTGGTGCCATCTCGGCTCCCAGCAACCTCTGCAACCTCTGCTTCCTGGGTTCAAGTGAATCTCATGCCTCAGCCTCCCAAGTAGCTGGGACTACAGGCACCCACCACCAAGTCTGGCTAATTTTTGTATTTTCAGTAGAGACAGGGTTTCACCATGTTGGCCAGGCTGGTCTTGAACTCCTGACCTCAGGCATCTGCCTGCCTTGGCCTCCCTAAGCACTGGGATTACAGGCGTGAGCCACCGCGACCAGCCTTGAACCCCAGAATACTTTTAAACATACTATCTGGTAAATGTGACCAAGATCATGAAGCTCTGATTGACAAAAGGCTCACCAGAAGCAACGGAGATTTCCATTCCTCTGGGAATAGATGAGGACGGATTCCTCCTTGCTTCAAGAAGTCTTTCCTTGGAACTTCAGTGTGCTGATTTCCCTTGCCTGCTCTGGGGCCTACCTGTCACTCTTGAGTTATTTGCAGATGCTGGAACTCAATGATGTCGTTTGCACCTAGAAAAATAAGCCTGATGTTTTATTTTATGCTTTCTCCTCCCAGTGTCAGTCCAACTATCTCCCATGCCACAACATGACATATGTAATCCTTAAGAGAACCAGAGTATACAAAATTGCACAATAAAAACCACAGGACTAGGGGAAAACAATTAGGTTAGGGATACAACATTCAAAAACTTTGTCAGTGACACAGTAAAGAAAAAAAGCTCAGAGCCTAATGAGAATGAAATCACAATTTTCACATGTTAAATGGTCAGGACTACCACAATAAGTATGACACATTACATTGGAAAAGACCCCTGGTTGCTTGTGGAAGGGGTGTAGAAACCACTCCAGCTTGTGAGATACTGCGAAGTCGTTGCAGTAGGGTTATTTGAAACTGGAAGAAAGTTGTAACAACAGATGTCATAGGTGTGGCTCATCACATAAGACAAACTGAGGTTGCTGCTAGATTTATGAAGCGTGTGCATTTTGTGTATTTCTACATGGCTCTGTATCTGGGTGCAGTTTTTCACATACATCTAATATTTCTTGCAGACAAAATCAGGCATAAACAAAACAAAAGTCACATTAAGCACAAATTGTTTTCAAATACATCAGTCATATAGGAACAAACTTGAATTTTTCTCCACAAATGTTACAGCAGAATTGACTGCTCTTAATAATCTTTAATCATCTCTACATACACTTGAATATATGGCACAACAACTATTTAGACTAGTGATTCTTGACCTTGGCTATCTATTAGGTCACATAGGGACCTTAAAAATATATCAATGCCTATGTCCAATCCTGGATTACTTAGAGCTGTCACTTAGTATGTCGGTCCTGAGTACATTGTTTTATGCTTTGATAATCCTAATGTCTAGTTAGATTAGACATTAAGATTACACTAGTTAGATTAGACATTATGTAAATTGTAAATATAAACACATAACACTATATAATTTTCTAACTCATGTATGTATTTAAATCAGTATTTAGAAAATTATATATAGTGTTATGTGTTTACATTTATAATTTGCATAAATAATATTGTACTATAAATCTCACAGGTTTTTTCTTTTCATTTATACTATATCTGATTGCTCTCCGTGTTTCTATTGAATTAAGTACTCAGGAATGTTTTACTTATAGTACCCCTTCTATGCATCTTTTAAATTTTCCTTATCTATTACAGTAGTGAACATCAAGTTGCCTCAACATTTATGATCACAAAAGGAGCTGGGTTCCTCTCTCAGATCTCCCCAGGAGTGAGGTTCTTGGTTCATGGAGTACCACAGCTCAATTTCACTGTAGGTGTCAGATTGTTCTCTGGAGTGGCTGCACGTGTCTACATCCCTACCTGGTAAAAATGCCCAAAGGGTGTCTGCAGCTTTGGAATCAGGGACAAACTTGATACCCTAACTTCGTTACTTTTTCTTCACGTCTGGCAATTTTGTTCACTTTCTTAGGAGCCATAGTTATGTATTTAAAGATTTACTTTCATTTATCCCACATTTCCAGTTAGACAGTGGGATTGAATTTTAGAATATCCAGGCCTCCATATTGCTGGAAGTAAAATTTTAGCAACAGTTTGTCCATTGCCTTTGAAAATTTTGTTAGGATTTGCATTGCACTGAGGCCTAAATTAAGGAAGAATTCACATCTTTACAACACTTCCTCCTACGAAGCGGAAAACCCCTTCATCTGTTCAGGTTTTATTTTTTGTCCTTTAGTCTAATTTTACGATTATCTTCATAAAGGATTTCTTCAGGGTATGGTAGATGCATTCCTAGACATTTTTAAGTTTCTGAAGCTACTCCAAATGTCCTCTGAGTTCCTATTTTATTTTCTAATTGATTATGGCTACTTTAGGGAAACACAGCTTATTTTGAATGTTGTTCATGCCTCTGGCAATCTTGCTCAAGTTTGGTAATAGTTCTAGAGGTCTGTTCATTAATGCTTCTGGATTTTCAAGGTAAATGTTTACATGATACCATCTGCATATATGAAGGGAATTTAATCTCTTTCCTTTAAGGGCTTCGGTCTCTTCCTTCATTTTCTTATAATGTGTTGCACATTATTCACCGGTAAGAGAAACGTTTACTTTCCTTCAATCTTAGGAGGAATATTTAATATTTATCCAGTGTTTTCATTAAATGTGATGTTTGTTTTATGCTTTGAAATTTTTATATATATCCTATAACAAGTTTAGAGGGAGTTCTATATTTGGCACCCAAAAAACATTTTGTTTCCCACTTTAATAATGAAGTGAAGATTATCAAATTCCTTTTTGACAATATCAAGATGGTAATTTTTTTGTTTCAATTCATTATTGATATATGTACGATGTGAAGCCATTTCTTTCATTTCTAGCAAAAACCCTATTTGATTATAATATCGTTTTTGCTAGAGTATACATTTGCATTTGGGTAGCAAATATACTTTTGGTAGCTAATATTTTATGTAAAATTGTTTCGCCTATACAAGTATATCAACATCAACTAGGATTTTCTTTACTTTTTACCACCCATGTTTATTTTTGGTATCGGCATTCTAAGTCTTTTCCGTCATTTTCTATTCTCTGGACCATTTTATCTTTGCCATTTTCTGTAGCCACTTGTATAATACAGGAATTTCTTAAAACTTTGGCAGAATTCATTTGTAAAGACACATATGCCTGTAACTGTCATGCACACACGTGTGAGTGTGTATGTGAGAGAGAGGAGAGATGCATGCATGTTCATGTGTGCAGGCTATTAAAAGGAAAAGATTGGCTGGGCACAGTGGCTTACACTTGTAATCCCAGCACTTTGGGAGGCCAAGGCAGAGGATTGACCTGAGGTCAGGAATTTGAGACCAGCCTGGCCAACATAGTGAAACCCCTAATACTCTACTAAAAATACAAAAATTAGCTGGGCGTGGTGGTGGGTGCCTGTAATCCCAGCTTCTCAGGAGGCTGAGGCAGGAGAATCACTTGAACCCGGTGGGGCGGAGATTGCAGACGGTGCCATTGCACTCCAGCCTGGGCAACGAGAGTGAAACTCCGTCTCAAAAAAAAAAAAAAAAAAAATCACACACATACAGACTAAAATAAAATAAAAATAAAAATAAAATATTTTTGAATACTATTATAAAATTTTAAATTATTATTGGCCATGCCACATTTCTTCATTTCTCATTATGCTGTTTTATATTTTATAATGTTTTTGAAAAATTTAACCAGGCAATTTAGGTTTTCAAATTCATGGGGGGTATCATTGTACAGAAATTTTGGACTATATTTTGAATCTTTAAATTTTTGAGTCATTTTGATAATTTAACCCTATAAAATCTGTTTCCTGCTTATTTACGTAAAATTTAAAAATCAGTATGTGGAGTATTTTTCCTATATCATTAGTCTTCTAAAAGAAATGTTTTCTATATCTTTCTGGCGTGCTCTTGCTAACTGTACAGGTGATTTGGTTAGATGTCACCTTAATCTGGTTAGCAACCAGTTGTTACCTGATGGTAGCTAACCAGAGATGGAGACAGTGTAAGGAAAAGAGCTTAAACAGCTTTTCTAGGCCTCCTGGACAAATGACAACACTTCAGCTGGTAAGAATAAGTCATAGTGATTTCTCAGAATCAAAGATTTTTCTTTTAAATTCTTAACCCCCAACTTTATGTGTTTCTCCAGTGTATTTGCAGCATGTGGTTTTTGGATTTTGGCAGGGGCTCTAAACTCCAAGCATAATGTGAGAACAATGGTGGTCAAAACATGCATATCCTAATAGCAATGCTAGAGATGGAAAAATCATTCTACCAGCCCATCACCCACTTTGTAGATAAAAAAATTGAACTGGAAGGTACAAGAAAGCGATAAAATTGTGAGAGTGTTATGGTGTTTCTGTCTTCACTTATGTGAAAGAGGAGGGGGGCTTCTCCTCCCAGAAAGCAAATGAGAAGGGGCTCTAAGAGCGTCTTCAGAGGGCTTGGCACATGTCCCTAGACTGACAGACTTGGAGACCGATATTTGACTCACAACTAAAAATTTAAAGGCAAGCAGCTAAGACCTGAATGTTTGAAAAGCAAAGCAAACTGGCTATGTGGGGACCAGCTACACTTCATAGTGAGAGGAAATGTTTGGGTTTTGGGGAAACCAAGTATGACCCTTCTGATGGAGGCTGGCTTGAAGTTTGCTTAAAAGGGATCCCAAGATAGGTGGAACAAAGAGACCACTGCAGAAGGATGGACTGCCCTGAGGCTGAAGGGTGAGTTAGAAGCAATCGGTAACAGAAGCTTGTGCCCCAGTAACTGCAGTGGAGGGGGACATCCAGCTAAAGATAGCACAGCCAGCGAAGGGCAGCCAAAGAAAGAGAAGGCGAGCTGCAGAAACATCCCTCGTGCTTGCTGAGCAAGGTCACAACTCCTGACTGCATAAGATGGTGCCATGCCCCCTAAGCTGTTCCCCATCTGGGCCTCATCCTGGGGCAGTCAAAAATGGAACTCAGAAGGCCTGGAAGGAGAGAACTGTGAAGAAAGAAGCCGGCCACCCCACCTTCCTCCTCTGCAGACTTCCTGAAGCAGGATAGAACTGGGACAGGGAACAGTGTACATTGGACCAGAACTTGGGATTCTGATTGTATACTGGGGAGAGCTCTTTAAAAGCTGAAATGAGGTTGCACTTGTGACTAAGAAACTGGGAAAGCTAGAAAGCCTGCCTGCATTTTTTCCTGGTAGCCTTGGAGAATGGTTCTGCTGGGTGAATTGACTGGGAGAGGTGAGAGAGTACAGTGCCTTTCTGCTTCCAGCCTTTGGGATCCAGCATGTTCCATAAAGTGGTTTCATACTTAATATCTTTATTTCGAGAGTCCCACAGAAAATTCAGCATCAGGATTCCCAGGACTGAGCTCTTCATTATCTAATCTTATCCTCCTTTTGTAATCCCTATCTCGGCAAACAGGACCATATCCCAAGCCAGCATGGGATGCTCCATTGCACCTCCTGGTGTTTCCACCTCCAGCCTCATGAAACTCACCAGAGTTATCTTGCATACCATTGAAAGGCCATTGTTCTGCTAAAAGAAATGAGTTTATGCATATTCTTTTTAGCATATCACCTACGTTTTCGCCTAGGACATCGTACCCTTCATGCCAAGTTTCTACACAGCCGTCTCATGAAAACTCTCCTCCTGCTTGAACCATAGGCATCTACACTCTGATAGGCATTGTACAGTCATTCTGAATTACTGAGGGATCCCCCAAAGATACCATTTTTCATCACTCTGAGGCATCATGTCTTCTGTTGGCATTGTCTCAAATGGTATATCGTTCTTCAAATTATATTTTATCCTACAAAACTCAGGTTAAGCATTACTATTTCATAAACTCTTTCCTGGCACCACATTCTAATTTGTGTGATCTGCCTTAGTCCTCTCCTCATAATCTGCAGTTTACTGTATCATAGTCCTTATCATACTTGGCCAGGAGAGCTGACTTACTTATTTTCCCTTCCTTACTGTACTTAGTGCTCTTGTATGTCTTGTTTGAGATTACATTTCAGCACAATACCTGATGCCAATTATGTGTTTACATATTGTTTGTTGGATAGATTAAAAAAATACATAATGGGTGAATGGCTTTCTTAATGCAGTATATTATTATTATTTAAACCAAAAGCTTATGTTCAATAATGCTTTACAGTTTGCAAATTGTTTCCTATGTATTATCCTATTTGTGTCTTACTTAACCAGATACAAAAAGAGAATCCAAAGTTAAGAGAAGTTAGAAAACTTTCACGGGTATCAAACAGTATTTCTTTTCTTACTTTTGTAACAATTGCGACTTTACAAAAAAGTTGGAATTGAAGTACAAAACCTTTTTTTTTCCAGAACTACTTGAGAGTCAGTGGCCAATCCATTGCCCATGAACACCGAATACTTTAGTGTTCGAAGAAGGAAAATACAAGGCAAAATACAACCGTCAAAATCAGGAATTAATATGGATAGATGACTACCTTATAATCCTTAAACCCCATACAACTTTTGCCACTTGTACCAATGATGTCTTTCATATCAAAGGATCAGAGCTAGGCATTGCAGTTGGTCTCTTCAGGCTTTTTCAGTCTGGGAGAATCCCTCGGTGGCCCCCTCCTTTGTGTGCCATGATCTTGATGCCTTTGAGTAGGAAGAAGGGTATTTCTCAGTGTGGATTTCTATGCTGCTTACATGATTTGGTTAAGATTATGCATCTTTGGCAGAAGTATCAAAGAAGTTGCACTGTTTTCTTCTCATCCATCTTCGGGTGGTACATGTTGTTGATTTATCCACTTTGATCATGGATGAAGGTGTTGTCTTCCAGGATTTTCCATGACTAGGCTATATTTTCTGCTTTATAATTAGTACATATTTCATGGAGCTATTTCTGAAACTATGTAAATATCCTGTTTCTCATCAAGCCTTCAAATTATTAATTTACTTTCATCTGTATGAACTCAGGATTTCATTTTCTAGACAATGGGTCATAATCTATTATTCTCATTATTTACTTTGATGCTCCAGTTTTCTTTGAGTTAACCAGTGCACCTGTTCAAATTGGCTTATGAGTTCTTTTGACATTTCCATCATACTTGGAGCACTTCTTTGTCTTCTGGCAAAACAAGATGTTTCAGACTCACAGCCCCTGCGATCCGACCCCAGCCTTGAAGCTTTCTCCAAGGAGCCTTGGTTCTTTAGTAGAAAATATCTGCTAAGTCTTCTTATTTCTTTGGGGTGTCATACCCTCAGTCTCTTTCAGTAGACAGAGCTAGTGAAATGCACATGTACACACACATTTACACTTATATTTACGTCTGTGTCTATCCACATACTCTGAAAACTACCAGTTCACACCAATGCATCCAACTCCAATCCAACATCACATGAGGTTTGTTCTTATTTTCTCCCTTCCCACTTTTTGTAACACTTTTCTGTGACATTAAAAAAAAAACCTGCTTTGAATCATCCTTAAGATATTTACTTTTCTGATTATTCCTCTGTATATAATCAACTTCCCATCTCCACTGCCACTTGCTTCCCTATACCAAACTGCTGGGGCTTCAACCTCTGGGCAGGCCACCCCTCTGAGGATAATTTCTTCCCACTGTGGGGCTCTGTCTGACACTAGGACAGCCAGGCCCTCCCAGGTGAACTTCCCCCGACCTCGGGCTCCCACAGCTGCCCATTCTCCACTGTCAGAACAGGAGCGTGCCTTGCTTTAGCTCACAGGGTAGAATTAGGCTTGAGTTGTTCAGCACAGGAAGGATAGGGAGGAGGAAGAGAAAGAAGAGAAGCAAGACCTATTGAGCAGTTTTAAGTAGCAGGACAAATTAAGAAATATGGAGCTTTCAGTTCCAATTTGATTGCTCCTCAAACAACTCCTTGGCATCTCTGGTTGTAGAAGCTGAAGGGCTGCAGTGACTTCAGCTTGTGGAGCATGAAATGGTCTCTTGCTCCCTAATGGGCTGAGGGGCTAGGATCACGTACAACAAAAGACTACTTGGGTCTCTCTTAAAGGGATGTTCATATCGAGGAGGCTCAAAGCATTAGTTACTTATGTTATTTCCAATTTTTCCTTGGTAAGTAATGCTTCAATGAACATTCCCGTAAAAAAAAAAAATGATAGTTTTATTGTGATCAATTTCTATAATTGAAATAAATTGCTGGTTCAAACACTGAATAATTTTAAAGCTACGCATATACATGCAGATACATATATACACACATACACACACACATATAAAACTGTCCTAAAAATAAACTAGCTTTTACCATATGTAATATATATAGTAAAGCAAAGAAATACAAGAACCATCTTGTAACACAAAGAGAAGAATCATATACCTGTATATCTGTATCTGTACATATCACACAAATTGATTTACTCAGGATATCTAGAATTGTGCCTAACACAGAGTAGACACCCCCAAAATTTACTAAAGAAATGGTGCTTTCAATTATAGCACTATGTCTATATTCTTTTCTGGTTATTTGAATATTTTCTTTAGGTAATTGGCTGTAAATGATTGTTGTTCATTTTCTATATTTTAATGAATTGAAAGAGCTTTAAATTTATTAAAGCATTAATTAACTTTTTCTTACATATGATTTAAATATGTTTTTATTTGCTTATTATTGGCTTTCTTTGCAATGAGAGTCATAGAAAAAGGAGTTTAAATGTTTAAGTGTTAAAGTCTGTCAACTCGTACAGTGTTTAAATGGCCTTTTTTCTTTCTAAAATAGTATACAAATATCAACCTATTTTTTTTTCAAACAATTTTGTAATAATTTTGGTATAAAGATGATGATGTATATACCCAATTTCCCTCCAAACTGCCCGCTGGTTTTTACAACTCTGTTTACAATCCATCTTTTCCCTATGGATTTGAAGTGGCACTTTTATTATACACTAAATTTTTCAACATGCTCAAAGCCACTTTTGAATATCATCTCTGTTCCAGTAATCCAGTGTGTTATCTAGTCCCGGTTTTAATTATAGCATACCATAATATATTTTGATATATTGTAGGATATTCATTTATTAATTTATTTTTATCTTTTCTCATGTGTGTTGTTTTAGAAAATCTTTAGAACCATTTCTAAAAAAAAAATGACACTGGTATTTTTATTGGAATTGTGGGAAAAGTATATGTTTTATTAAGGTTTATAGAGGTATCCTTTATTTTTAATATTCTTTTATGCCTAATAAATTCTCGTACAAAAATGTAGTCAGTCACACAATATTAGTCAGACATTTTTACATTAATATTGTTTATGGTTAATTTATATATGTGTGTATATATGTGTGTATATATGTAAATTTAAATATATTTTTTCTATTCTATTCTAACTTAGCCTCTTACGGTGAATATGTGTATTGTTGGTATAAGTCAAACTACTGATTATATGTATCTACATTTTTTACTAGTCTCCTTACTGAACTCAGGCATTACTTTATGCATGTTTAATTTGATTCTTTGCGTTTTACAGGTAACAACTATTCCTATGTATAATGTAACTTATCTCCTTGTTTCAAATATTATATATTACAATGCTGAATGCTAGTAATCTGCTCGCTGTCCATACCTCTCCTGCACCCCATATTTTTTAGCACTACAACACTGATTTTTGTTAGGAATGACAAGTTGCAAATACACAGCTTCTGAGATTAAAAGAAAAAATTCTGGAAATGGAAACATGTAGGCAAGTTCCAGATACCCTTCTGGCTTTACTGGCTATGAAACTTTAGTAAGTTAAGGAGACCCCAAGGACACCAGGTGACAAGAGAGAAAATACGGAAAACCTAAACTTCTGCAAGAGTTGTCTCTTGGGGAAACCAAAGGCATTTAACAAGCTGGGATGCGTGTGAATTCTAACAATGCAGCATTTGACATGTTGCTACATGTTTTCCACTGCTTGATGGAATCTTGAAAGGCAGGGATGAAGGGTGTCTCACTACTATGAAAACAACCCTCATGATGTAGAGATGTTCCATAATGCAGCTGTTAACAGCCTAGACTAGAAAAACATCCCATACCTTGGAAGAACCTTGGAGAAAATGCCACACCATAGTTTTCCACACTCATGAATAAAATGGATGCCTTCTAATCCAAAAACTATGGTCCTGTTTCTTAAAATATTGTTATATATGTTTCAAAGTTTTATTAATTTTATGAGTGACTAATATGGTTTGGCTGTGCCCTGCCCAAATCTCATCTTAAATTGTAGTTTCCGTAATCTGCATGTGTCATGAGAGGGACCCAGTGAGAGGAAATTGAATATTAGGGGTGGTTCCCCCATGCTAGTCTGTGGTAGTAAGTTCTCATGAGATCTGATTGTTTTGTAATGGGCTTTCCCCTTTGCTCGGCTCTCACTCTTCCCCTTGCTACTACCGTGTGAAAAAAGACATGTTTGCTTCCCCTTCCACCATAATTTTAAGTTTCCTGAGGCTTCCCCAGTCATGCTAAACTGACTCAATTAAACCTCTTTCCTTTATAAATAACCCAGTCTCAGATATTTCTTCATAACAACCTGGAAACAGATGAATACAGTGACAAATAACAAAAATTATCTATATTAGAATATAAAACAGACTTTTAAACCAATAGAACTACAAAAAAATGGGAAATGTGGTCCATGTGTAAACCAGTCACACCACCTGATGCTCACAACAAACTAAGTCAACAACCTAAGACAGAAATGTACATTAGGACTTTTGCCATTATTCAAACTTAAAACTCAGTCAAAGGTGAGCAACTGTTCTTCTTACCAAAAAAAGCAGGGCATGTGATTTCAATCCAAATACTCTATTTACATCAGCATCTCTCAATGACTGTCATCAGATGATAGAGAACTGCCCCTAGAATCATATTTCCTTCTGCCTTATTCAACCATCCCCTCCCTGACTCCCAAATTGTGTAGCTTCCCATAACAAAGAAATGTTTATATTTTCTGTATCAGTAGAACTCATATGTTTCTATTTTGCTTTAACTGAAAATAGGACAGATGCATGAAATATAAGAATTTAATCAAAGGAATACAGTTAGTACATAATGGTACCAATAGATACTGGGAAGAATTTAGAAAAGCCAAGAATGTAAGCATACTGGAACAAAACTAATAAGAATCTATCTCAACCATGATGCTATGTGATTGGGAGTGGGACATTGCCCAATTTGAACTTCTGCCATTGGTAGAGAAGACTGGAACGGTTTGAGATAGAATGACATTGGCTCAGCCCTAAGTTTCTGTGGAATAAATTGTCAATGAGTGGATTCAGTTCTCATCCTCATCCCGAGGCTTTGATGAACAAAACTGATTTGTCAGCACATGAGCTACTTGTTCCGTTTGTCTTTCAAGTATATCGCAAGTTTTTCTGTATTGCTTGGCAATGCTAGCAACTCTCTATTTTTGCCAAGTTTCTGCCTTAAAAAAAAAAAAAAAAACTAGCACATTTGTTTTGTAAACATAATTGTGTATTATTGTAGATCTAGCTGCTTATTAGTTTCTGTCTATCTTATATCTGAATTATAGATGGGAGTGGAAGCCACAGCCCTAGAAGAAGGTATCTTTCAGAGTAAGATCAGCTTCTGGCTGAAATTTCTATTACAAGGGAATGAGATTAAGCCCACATTGAATTTGTACTGAGATAACCTTGTCGCTTCTCATTACCTAATTCTAAACAGTTATGAATAAGTGAAAGCGCCCATCGTCCTTCCTGGATTATGTCAATGTCAGAGAAATAAACACAGTATCTACACCAAATTGTGCCATTATCACATTGCCTTCAGCAGTTAACAGATTCTATTTAAACAAGATTGATAAGCTATTCTCAGATTTTCTGTGGGACCAAAAATAACCAGAGTCTTCTTTGTTGTCAGATAGGCTGGAATCCACTCTTCTAATTAATCTGAAGTTGAAAAATTTAAAATTTTCATTCATGCTAATGAAATTATGGTTTTCTTAACTGCACAGCACAGATGCTAACACTCAACACAGCAGCTCTAGGAGCCAAGGCAGTGGTATGATAGACATGTAGGCTGTAAATAAGAGGCTGAAGCTTATGTTACAGTCAGAGCAGTTAATGTAAATCATGGCCATCCTCAATCAGCTCTGGGAATGTGTCTTTTAAAATTCTCTTTTCAGCAGCATGTGCATTGGATATTCTAATCATTGAAAATTATTTATTAGCTTTGAATATTAAGAACAGTTATATAATATCTAAAAACTATTTTCATTAAGGCAGCAGTTTCTTAACATACTAGATTGGGAGTCAGCAAACCGTAACCCATAAGCCAAAACTTAATGCCTATTTTGTACAGCCCTATTTTGTATATGAGCTCTGAGTGGTTTTTACATATTAAAATGGTCAGAAGAAAATCAAAAGAAGAATAGCAGTTTATGATACATAAAAATTAGGTGAAATTCAAGTCTCAATGTTCATAACTAAAGGTTTATTGGCATGCAGTCATGCTCACTTGTTTACATATCTCGGCGGCTTTTGGGCTACAAAGGTAGAGGGTTCCAACCAAGCTACTGAACCAGTCTAGAAACAGAATAAACCTACTGAGGTTGTCCCCATCCAAGCTTTGCCAAAAGACATCTGATCATCATCGTTCCTGTCTCTATGATGAGCTGAGCTTTGGGACCATTTCAGGTGATGGTTAATTAATTATAGGTGTCCCTTTGTGTTCTGAAACTTGAAATATGTTATTAGGTGCTTCCACCCTGATGACCCACACATCCCTGAGATGGAACTGTTGGCTGGGGAGGAGGCAATGGTGACTACTATCTTCAGAAACTGTCTTTAAGCAATTTTTTTTCTTATAATCAAATTATTTTGTCATGACCAGATGAATAGTACATAAGATCAAAATTCATGTTTGCACCTTTGTTTCAAGAAGTAGTTACTTCTGACTCACGAATCTTTCCTCAGAGTTGGAGATGCATTCGTCACCACCATACTCTGCACAGTGGTTTGCAATTTGCGTAGTTGCTGGTAATCATGATCCAGTGTTGACACCACCAATGCGTTCTGCTAGTCTTTGGTTCATTTCCCAACTCATCTAAAACTGTGGACTAGTTTTCAGGGGAAGGAGCTGAGCAGAGATCGTCATATGTTTGGTTTATGACACACTAGCCCCTACAAAGTTGCTTCAGGGGTCTCCACACACACAGCAATTCATGCAAAAAATTGCAAATCTAGGACATACCAACTCCTTTTCCTTCTGTTATTTTCCAATGCTTGTGACTATCAGTGTTTCTATGTACATGAACTCCAGGTCTTTTTATAATTTTCTAAACTTTAAATCAGAAACAAAACAATAATGAACCATCCCAGAGATAGTACGACCCCCACAGCTTACCCACCCAATGTGAACAGGAGCTCAGGGACCTCCACATGCCTCTGTGTGGTTATCCGTGGTCGATAGTTAACGGCCTGACAAGGAAGTCCATTCCAGTTTGGTCGTCTTTAATTATTAGATGCCTCCACACACACTTTTTGTGGAACCTCATAGGTTTTTACTTCTGGACCCTGAAATGACCCATAATTAAACATGATCCCTTGTCCACAGCATGTTCTGCCATCACATGTGAGGTGATTATTTGTTTCTCTCAATTCCCACTTCAAGTTCACCATTCCCCGCTTCCTTCATCTCTTCCCAGTAAAGACCCTTTCAGTTCCTTCAGCAGCTGGTCTCCCTGCCTTTGGGCACAGGGCAGACTTCACATATAATATGGGTGGTTTAGATCACAACTCCCTGAACAATAATTATGCTGAGGCTCCTTCAACACAGCATTCAGGATTTTTCTTAACTACGTATCTTCTCTGCATCTATTTTCTTGGCAAAACACTAAAAATAAGCACAAAGACCAATAAAGCTAGTGCTTTTTGGCACAGAAGTTTTCTCATAAACTCTTTGCTAACTTACAGAGAAAGTTGACTTTGAGCTCATTCTTTTACTGTCTCATGAAAACGTGGTACAAAGTATAATTTGAGGTAAAAAAAAATTCTTATTTTCAAAATATTTCATCAATGTTAGGTACATTTTATTTAAGAAATAGATTAAATAAGTGAAATTGGTTCACAATTACTTAGTATTGAAGAGCCAAAACCTGAAAAATTCAACGGAGTTGCGGTGTTCTAATTTCAGGATAGCTTACTATTGAAGACCCACAGGGAAACACTAAACTGAATTTATTGTGTATATTTATTTTTGGCTTGGAAAATGAGGACAAACAGCAATTCCTTCATTATTTCTGAACCAATCCCAATTTAGAAAGTGTTGTAAACATCACGAAGCTTAAAATACACTTGGGAAATAATAAGGTAATGTTTAGCCTGGATAATTTGAGTTAATAGATCTAGAGACTAGCAATCCTGAGCACAGCCAGTCAGATGGGAGCTGCTGAGAAAGCCATCAATGTTAGTGCTGGAAAAGACCTTTTAGATTACAAAACAGATACAGTTTGCAGTAGGAGATAGGCAAATCCAGAGTGACTTCAACTATAACCAAGGAATCATCATACCCTGAGGTATAATCTTTCCATCTGTCATACCAACGAAACTGGAGAATTCTAAGTGCAAAGAATGAACTCTGTGACATTCAGTGCATCTCAATGACATGAAGATATGATAAAATTTGAGCGGGTACAGGAAAGTGAGTATCAGAGGAAAAAATAATTTTTTCCAAAAATATTTTAAACTAATAGGAATCTGTGTGAATATTCTAGACTTATGCTTTATGTGTGATGAAAAAAATAGTGAAGATTTTTGGGGCGTATGTTTATACAAGTGCATATTATGTGAATCATTTAATTGCATGCAAATAATAGAGACAGACTCAGAGCATAAGTGACTTCAATTCCTGTCTCTAGATAGGAGGTTTCTGCTTGGAAATATTGGAAAGATGACAACAGGAAGGATGAAAAAGAGTTGATTCAAAGACATACAGGCAGAATCAGTTTGAAATTCAGAAATGGCAACATATCGAGAATGTATGTTTTGGGATACATGGTTGCAGCGTCCTGCCTCATTTCAAATATATGGCAGCTTGTTCCCATTCCCCTTTAATATCAAGAGGAGCAGAGTGAAAGACAGATGGCCCTAATGGCCTCCAATGCCAATATTCAAAATTCCCTGCCCAACTGTAACAATAATGTCCTTTCAGATTTTAATAACACCTGTCACCCAGGGGACTCATGACCCTCCTCGAATTTCATTATATGCAACGTTTCCATTAGGTTGGTTGTCTGTTATTTTCTGCCAGGGAAGAATCATATTAGGGGTGTGAAAATTGGCTAATGTTATGATTCAGATTGGTTAATATATTTTTAAAATCTCATATAATAATTGGACTCACAATTTCCAACACATTGGTTTACAGTGTACCTAATTGCTATGTTAATTTTCACTGAACTGCACCTTGAAAATTAATGTGCTTGCAGAAGATGAAATTTAAATGTGTGTTACACATGAAACATAAACAAAAAGTAGTTTCTTCTTAACGTATTTAATTCTTCTCATGTATCTTCTTGCATTTGAGAGACAAAGGAAATGAGGACTACATAGATTACTCACATGGGGATATTTAATAGGATTGCAGGTCCATGAATTCATTGAACAAAAATATTACTGTTGAAAGTTAGAAAGAGCAGCGCAGTCTCCACAGCACTGTCTGCTTTTGTCCAGTGTTCTTTCCTATTCCTCTGTCACCTACCTCACCCTTACTCCAAAGACCCCAGGATTGATTCCTTTCTACTTTCAGGAGAGTCTGTTGTTGGATTAATGGCAAAATGAACATCTCTCTACATTCCACTGATAACATAAATTTCAAGTTTTCACTGCCTTAAATATTAATGTGTATGTATATGATTTATCTAGGATGTATTCAACCAGCTGGTCAAATCAGTCATTTCATTGAAAATGTAAAAGGTAACCTCCAGTCTTTGATTGATTTTGTTACTTTTACACGTGCAACTTGGTGAGTGAGGAGTGTTGGTGACAGGGTTGTTGGCAGCTTAGACTGGATTAATTGTTCCTAATAGTTCAACAATAACAGCAATAACAACAATAACAATAGCTAACACTTACGCAGTGGTTATCCTGTGCTGGCTCTGGGATCAGCACTCTGCATACTTCCTTGCATCAAAATCCTATGAAGCAGGCTCTATCACCACCCCATTTTAGAGATGATGAGGCAGAGGCCCAGACAAGCTAAGGAACATATGCAAACCATACAGGCAGGAGGTGGTACAGCCAGTGGAGCTCTTAACCCCTCTGCTAAAACAACCACTGAAAGAATATTCACCCAGGCCCCTCTTTATTGATCATTTTGTGGGAGCCCTCTATGCAGAATTGGCTGCATAATTTGCAGAGCCCAGTGCAAAATGAAATGAGGGCCCCTGTTCAAAACTTAAGAATTTAGTGGCAGTGATAGCAGAGCATTAAGTTAAGCATGGAGTCCTTCTAAGTGTGCCCTGTGCAAGAGCATAGCTCTCTCGCCCATGAAGCCAGCTCTGCCCATAGGCTTCAGTTTCTTCAGCTAGAAGATGAAGATGTTGACACAGGGTAAGACCCTCTCACATTCAGTGATTTTGCGGTGGTGAGCACTTTCTTACCTGACCCCATACCTGTCAGTAACTGAGGAAAAAAGAGGGTCTGCATTTCCTCAATCAACAGATACTTCAACTCGTTTTATTCATTTAGATAAAATTTGGCTTCACAGGTAAGTTATATCCTTAATCCCTATGCAACCTTGAAATTACCTTGGTTGATCCTTTCTCTGTGTGCACACTCACAAACATAATCACTTTTCTCAGTGTAGATTGCCATTATCAAAATGAATCTGTAACGTCTTTCCCTAAGTATGAAGACATGCACCTTCCTAAGGAGTATGACAGTAAAAAATCGCCAGTGCTGATAGATCCCCAAAGCATTAAGCCCAGAAATCCTTTGTTCCAGAGCTTTCAACAGTTCATCCTTTTCAGGAACATTAGTGAGAAGGAACTGATAGTTGTTTATTTTGATAAATGCAATTTATAATGTTTCTCATGAAAAATGTCTATTTATGTTGAATGGTACTGTTTGTGCCTAACATCTAATTCAGACTTCACATCCAGGAAGTTAAAAGTGAAAATTGACCCAGACTCTTCACTTTCCATGTCATTTCATCGAATCATGAATTCTCCATCTGTCCCCTTAAACTCAGATTCCAGGAAGTATAACCCTAAGTACTTATCATCCAGCTTAACTGCTCCTGTCTTCAGTACTACAAATAAGAAATTTCACCTGCCTTATAAGGGTGTGTTTATGCTTGGATTTTCTTAGATAATTTATATGTCAAATAGGGTTAAACAATGTTTTATATCTTATTCTGTCAAAGTGAAAAAAATAGTATTTTTCCAATCTTTCCTTCACTTTCCCCTAATAGTAGAAGGCTAAAACTGGGTTCTCGCCTGTGGATACTTTTAATCCTCATACTTATATGAACTACTCCTCATATTTATTCTGTTCCTAAAATTTCACTTAGAGAATTACAAAAGTAGCTAATTTTACTTGACAAACTTCAAGATATTTCTAACACTCAACTCAAAATTGATTCCACAAAAGAAGATATTTAAACAACATACAAAACTCCCAAGTTAATTTAACCTTGAGCTATTTTTATAATGAAAAGAGACAGATGAAATATGTTCACCTTGATAATATAAAGGACAAATGTCAGTCCAATATTGACGAAAGCTAACATGTTTAAAGGAAGAAATGTATCTTTATGGTTGGCTGTATGTGTTAGTCCATTGGTGCTGCTTCATGTAAGAATTCCTGAGACAGGTTAATTTATAAAAAACAGAAATTTCTCACAGGTCTAGAGGCTGGGAAGATCAGGGTGATGGCATCTTGTGAGGACCTTCTTGCTGCATCCTCACATAACAGAAGGTGAAATGACTGAACTTGCCCTCTTATACTGGCATTATTCCTACTTGTAAGGATGAAGCCCTCATGGCCTAATTTCCTCCAAAAGTTCTCACTTCTTAACACCACCACATGGCAGTACAATTTCAGCATGAGTTTTAGGAGAAACAAACATTCAAACTACAGCACTGTGCAGTCAGCTTCCAAGATGGGCTCCAGTTGGTCTGCAGAACACTCTTCTGTTATCCCCATCCTCCTGTTGAGTATGGGCTGGATTTATTGACCTCTTCCTAATATTAGAATAAGACACAGGTGAGTGTGACACAGGGACTAGGTGGTACATGGCAGAGTGTACTCTCTCTCTCTCCCACCTCACTTCCTGTGGTGGAAGCCAGTGGCCATCTTGCTGCACACGCTAGCAAACTATGGTGAGGGTCCCATAGCAAGAACAGATATCTCCAGCCAAAGCACGAGAGGGACAGGGGCCTCTTCACACCATGTTAGGAGTTTACAAGCAGATCCTTCAGCGCAGTTGAGCCATGAGATGACTACAGCCTCCTGAGCAATTCCCAACTCTCAGATACTATGTGAGATAATAAATGTTTATTGTTTTAAACTGCTCAGTGTCAGGGCTAATTTGTTACATTTCAATAGCTCACTAATACACTGGCCCAATATGATTATACACAAAAACTAAAGAGAATAACATCATAGCCAGATATAAATACCACAACCAACAATTTTATTTCATGTTCCTTATTTAGGATGGTTTATTTTTATTATTAGAAAATATATAAATCAAGAATAAACAAATTGATGTAGAGATAATTACATATATGGCTTAGATATCATTTTCTTCATCACAGCAAAACTCATCTGCTTGGATTTTAAGGTCTTTTTTAATCTGGTCCTGTCTTACCTGTTTAACCTTATTTTCTACCACTTTTTAGCAGAATCTAGGGTCTAGCCTGGTTTCATTCTATATCAGGAAGACAATGCGGTCATCCGCCTTCTCCATAGGGGATGTGTTTCAAGACTGCCAGCAGATGCCTGAAACTTCAGATAGTACTGAATCCTATGTGTACTCTATTTTTCCTATGCATACATGCTTAAAATGATATTTAAATTTATAAATTACGGACAGGAAGAGATGAATGACAACAGCTAATAATAAAGTAGAACAACTATAACAGTATAGGGTGGCAAAAGTTACTCAACTGTGGTCTCTCTCTCTTTCTAAATATCTTATTGTACTGAACCATGGGTTACTGACACCCCAGCAAGGGAAGCCACAGATAAGGGGGTACTACTGTTTGTGATATAATGTTCTCACTTCTTTGTTCCCCTGGTATAAAATTTGAATTCTCCTTTAAGGACCTGTTCTGATGTCATCTTGCCTACCTTAGTTGGGCCTCCCTTCTTTTGACTGAATTACCAAATAGTGTACTTGTTTCAAATCTGGCTAATTTATATGTCATTTATTTAATATATATTTTGCTTCCTTTTGAAGATGGTGAATTTCTAAAATACAAGGATTCCAAGACCAGCTAGCTCAGCACTGAATATATTTTATTGACATAATGAAATTCTGATGAATTGATAGAGGCATTATGATCAACAAAAAAGTTATACCACATAGTGCATAATAATTTATCAACAGCTTTCGCAAACACTATCTAATCTAACTCTCAAAGGAATTAATGTGTCTAGGACATTGTTATAAGCTAAACTGGGCTCCTCCGATTCATATATTAAAACCCTAACCCCCAGTACCTCAGAATGTGACTGTACTGTATTTGGAAATAGGATAGACATGGCATCTTTAGAAAGATAATAAAGTTTAAATGAGATCATATAGTGGGCTCTAATCCAGTATGATTGGTTTCGTTTTAATAAGAGGAGATCAGGACACAGATGTACTCAGAGAAAGACCAGGCGAGGACCCACCAAGAAAGTGGCCGTCCACAAGCCAAGGGAAGAGGCCTCAGAGGAACAAACCCAGCTGGCATCTGCATCTCAGATTCCAACCTCCAGAACTGGAGGTTGGAGACAAGAAATTCCTGTTGTTGAAGCCCCCTGGTGTGTGGTACTTTGCTGTAGTAGCCCTAGGGACCTAATCTTTATTGCCACAGAGATGGGGTCACGGGGTCGAGGGCCTCCTTGTTGATGAGCTGGGCGGGGACTGGAGTCTGGAACTCTGACCCATTGTGCAGGTCTCCGGCAACCTCAGCACGTTGCTTTTTACAAATAAAGGTATTTGAGTATGTTTCCCCTTATTTTATGGCCTTGACTTTATGTTAAACAGTTTCACCTTGTAAATCTTTTAAAACAGTTAATCACGTCAGGTGGGACCAAGCATAAAACCTCATTAACTGCTTTGTTCATTATAATGAAGGAATAAGATTTAAGAAAAACACATTCTGGAGTACTTCAGTTATCTCTAAGGACAGTAAAGGTAAAGATGTATCACCTGTATGCACTTTTTTCATCTAGAAAATGTACACAGGCCAGGCATGGTGGTTCCTGTCTATAATCCCAGCACATTGGGAGGCCGAGGTGGGCGGATCACAAAGTCAGGAGTTCGAGACCAGCCTGGCCAACATGGTGAAACCCCATCTCTACTAAAAATACAAAAATTAGCTGGCATGGTGACACGTGCCTGTAATCCCAGCTACTCAGGAGGCTGAGGCAGGAGAATTGCTTGAACCTAGGAGGCAGAGGTTGCAGTGAGCTGAGATTGTGCCACTGCACTCCAGCCTGGGCAATAATAGAGCAAGACTCCGTGTGAGAAAAAATTAAAAAAAAAAAAAATGCACATGTCACGTGATTTACCTCACGTCTTCCATTTTGCTCCTTAACACTCCTCATCATTCTTACATGGATTTATAAGAAGTAATTGTCTTTGGAACATTAAGAAGATGGTGAAGTTATGAGAAATTAAATGACATGGTGTCTGGCATTTGCTTCAGTGTGGGGAGGTGCATGAATTAATGCTCAAATTGGATGATGAATATGTAGAATTTACTTTGCTATTGTGTATTATTTGTAATAAGTGTTTTTTTTTCTAAGCGGAAAATAATTTTTAAAACTCTCCAAAAAATTGGGCTGCATGTGGTGGCTCCTGCCTGTAATCCCAGCACTTTGGGAGGCTGAGGTAGGTGGATCATTTGAGGTCAGGAGTTTGAGACCAGCCTGGCCAACATGGTAAAACCCCATATCTACCAAAAAAAATACAAAAATTAGCTGGGTATGGTGGTGCATGCCTGTAGTCCCAGCTACTTGGGAAGCTGAGGTGGGAGAATTGCTTGAACCCAGGAAGTAAAGGCTGCAGTGAGCTGAGAATGCACCACTGCACTCCAGCCTGGGTGACAGAGTGAGACCCTGCTCAAATAAATAAATAAACTCTCCAAAAGTTGTCTATGCAGTTGCTGACTTCAGTATTTGATAGGTTCAGTACAAATTTCCTGGTGGACACAAATTCATAAAATTATCTATGAGTCTTCCATGATATTGCATATCTTATAAACATAAATATTGACATTTGTGGAAGATACAGTCATCACCTGTAGCAAAAGGCCAATGTGCTTACTGTCCAGTACAAAGTATATGAACTCTCTAAGCTCAGGGTTGCTCTTCCACAGTACAACCCAGTGCACGTATGGATGTTGCTGGCTCTGTTTACGCCATCCTGTGGAACTTGGGAAATGACACAAAAATAATAACATTACTCTGGATACTGCTATTGCTGTGAATAAAAATCTTTCTTTTGTCTTTGACCCATGAAT
The DNA here is from genome assembly GCF_000951045.1 of Mandrillus leucophaeus. Taxonomy (NCBI): domain Eukaryota; kingdom Metazoa; phylum Chordata; class Mammalia; order Primates; family Cercopithecidae; genus Mandrillus; species Mandrillus leucophaeus. Next base: position 1,116,799 of record NW_012108142.1, on the reverse strand, counting down.
CTCATGCCTTCTGCCACTATCCATAAAATGGGCATGCTAACTTGTTTGCTTGCAAATGTAATAAAATCTCAGTCTTTTCAGTTCTTGACAGTGCTTCTGACAAATATTACGATGCAAATATTATAAATAAGTATTGAATTTATATTAACCTTTCAAATGACTTTTCAAAACTTTTGATGATAAACTTGGTTCTGTGCACTTAAATTTTACTTCAAGATTTTTGCTGAAAATGTCCACGTTTCAATTTCTGGTAAAAGCAGTTTAATTTTGATCACCTGAAATTCTTGTCACTTTCAACAAGAAACTTTGTTCATGCAAGTCAATGGCAGACTTTTCAAAATAGTGTATTATAGTCATTTAAAAATTTCTAAGTGTTAAAATTACATTGTAGAAATGGAAGTGTATTTAAAATTCAAGAAAACTTTCAACTAAAGTACTTTGAAATAATGAAGAATTTATTTATAGAAAGCACAACCTAGCTTGGATACTACTTAATGGGCTCATTATCTGTAAATTGGCAGCAGTGTCTGACTTGAAGACCAAAGCCCCCTCCTCATCTCCCTCTTCTCTTCAAAATTCATAGGGCTGCCTGTTTCACATCTTGAACACCAGGAATACAGACATGTCTGGCAGTCCCACAGTTGTTTATCTTCAAAAGGCAGCAGTGTTTTCCATGGTCCAGCGCTGAAATAGATGGAGTGGAATGGGGAGGTAAGACTTCCTCCCTAGCTGCACTCAGTTCTTGGTATTCTGTTTGACCAAAGAGAGGGGGCCATGCCAAGTCTTCTCAACCTAGATGTAACCCGCTTGTTGACTTCTGCTAGACACCTCCATCAGGCTACCCAGAGGGCTAAAGGTATCACTATTTAAAGGCACACGTGTAATCCATTTACAGAATACTCCCTTTAAAGTTTCTCATTAGCTATATGAATATAAATTGATCTAGGAAAATCAATCCAAATTTTTAGGATCTTAATTCACTATCCCCTTGTCAAAGGAAAACACACTTTACTGATAGATCATTGTGAAGCCTCTGCCTCTATTGAAGCCTCAAATAGTTCATCTAAGCTGTCATAACCACCCCTTGCCTTTTCTCCACCTTTTGATGCACCTGGATCCCCTCAAAGGCTGACGTTCAGAATCCTCTGACACGCACACCCTCACCTGTGGCTGATGTCATGTGCCAAGGCTTGTCCACCTGGTCATGTTCCTGTCTCAGCCTGCCCTCTGCCTTCGGACTTGAGTCTTAGTGTACTCTTCCTTCCTATAGCCATGTCCTGGATGTGTTCTTGTTTCTGCTTCCATTCCCTCTGCTATCAGCTTCCATTTGATAATAATCTTTTAGACTCTTCAGACTTCAGCAGAAGGTTTAGGAACATCGCTAATACTGATGGGATTGTTTCTTACATTGATGACAGGACTAGTAAAACAAGGTAAAAGGAAAGCAGAACCAAAGTCAGTCCATCAGAGACAATGTCCAAATCGATTGTCAAAATAAAAAGGCACATATGGAGAAAAACAGATCTGGGGATACAGAGAAGTAGAAACCAGAGAGAGTTGGAATAGAGAGTCATGGGACTGGGTGGTTGGGGGGCGGTTACTGTTAAACAGGAGAGTAGACTGGGACTTGAGGATGGATGGTTGACAGCCTCTGGCACTGACTTCCAAGTGGCTCTGGGACATTTGGAGCACAATAGGGAAGGGTTCTCTGTGTTTCAAAGGCTAAGAAAGGGACAGGCAATTTCCTGCTTCTTGACCTACAACTTAAGGAGAGCTAAAACTTATTCCTGCAACTTGAGAGCAGATATTTTTCTTCCTATTTGCAGTTTGTAAAAAATATCGCTTTTCTCATTCACTCATAAATTCATTTGTTTACCAAAAATCTGTTAAACAGATAACAAATGACAGCCACTCAGGCTACAGTGGTGACTTGGATAAAGTCTGTGTCTTTAGAGAGTTTCCAGTCTAGTGAGATGTACAAGGAGATTCACAATTTCCATTCAAAATAATGTATTGAGAAATTATACTGAACTTGAGATAAATTGATGAGAGAAAATGTTTGCACCAAAGGCATTCTTAGTTATATTAGTTAGCTATGCTTTAATAATTGCTGAGTAATAATTGACTCTGAAACTTAATGACTTTAATTAGTATACATTTAGCTCATGAGCCTGTAGATTGGTGGTTTAGACTGGTTTCAGCTGGTGGTACTTCTGATCTCAGCTTGTCTCACTCACATCTGTGGCTGATCCAAGGTGGCCTTATTTGGATTGATTCCATGTGTCTCTTATTCTCCAGTGATCTAGCCTAGGTATGTAGTCTGTGCCATGGCGATGGCAGAAGAAGTGAGAAAGATTCAACACACTGAGCTTTTCGAGCCTCTGTTTGCACCACTTTGCTAAACACCATCAGCCAGGGCATGCGGCCAAGCCAAGAGTGAGAGTGGGAGGACCCTACAAAGTTATACAGCAAAGCGTATTAAATTGGGGCCATTGAAGCAATCAGTGTACCCCACCATCCTGGGAGACAGCAGGCCACGGTCTTGTTTCTCTCATCAGCTCCCAGAATGAAGAGACGTTTTCATTTACGCTATCAACGAATAAGATACTTTAAAATTTCCCAACAAAACAGTTACAGGTGTAGAAACCTGAGATGGTTTGGCTCTGTGTCCCCACCCACATCTCATGTTGAATTGTAATCCCCAGTGTTGGGGGAGGGACCGGGTGGGAGGTGATTGGATCATGGGGGTGGGTTTACCCCTTGTTGTTCTTGTGATAGAGGTCTCACGAGATCTGCTTGTTTAAAAGTGCGTGGCAATTCCCCTTTTTGCACTTTCTCTCCTGCTCCACCCTGGTAGGACGTGTTTACTTCGCTCTTGCCTTCTGCTATGATTGTAAGTTCCTGAGGCCTCCCAGCCCTGCTTCCTGTACAGCCTGCAGAACTGTAAGTCAATTAAACCTCTTTTCTTTATAAATTACCCAGTCTCAAGTAGTTGTTTATAGCAATGCGAGAACAGACTAATACAGGACCTAAGGTTCATTCTTTATTTAGCAAAGCCTAGGATGTATCGTTTAAGCTGAAGTGTCTTCCTGGAAGTTCTGATAATCAACTGTTTCTTGCAGACATCCCCTTTGCCACACGACTGAACTCAGCTGCATATCACAAGGGGTGGAACAAGGGCTTTTACTGGGCAAGTGGGATGGAGCAGTGGACAGAAAGGACCCTGCCACAGCTTCCAAGGTCCGCATCACTGACTTATCCCATACTATCTTTGAATCATGCAAGGCACTGATAAGAAACAGATCCTTGCCACCCTAGGAGAATTAGCGCAACTGCTTCTCTGCAACCAAGAAAAGACCACTGCCATGACAACACCACACTAACTGGGTCTCCTGGAAAGCAGGGAGCCCTTTATTGTCAGTCTGCAGATATCACAATTAGCTCAAATGAGATAGAGACAGGGCCATGGAATTGCAGATGGGTCTGTTGTCATTTGCAGAGAGGCTAAGCTGACTAATTATCTGTGAAAGGAGAGCAAAGGTAGTGCCTGCTCCCTCTTAGAATCAAAACCACATCCATCCTTGAAGGAGAATAAGCACCTCAGTTGCAGCTGTTCAGTAGTGTAATTATCCATCTCAGCCCTATTGCATATTTTCGATTGCTTAAAAAAAATAGTTTATTCAGAGACTCATTTTTTCTCTCTCTGTATGTGCGTAAATTCAATCAAATTAACCCATGATTCTTACAAATATCTTTTTATAATCAGGTAAGTAAACTGAACTGACTGAACTGAATTACCTAAAGGAAAGTATGGTTTTTTTTCTTTCTCGTTTTTTAAAAAGAAGGCAGATTAATGCAATTAGGGAAAAATCTATTGCTAATATATAACATCCATAAGTAGATAGTATAGTAGTTAAGATGACACTATCAGTTGTGTATATTTTGACAAGTTACTTTTCTTTCTAATTCTCATATGGCAGTCTAAAACATGGTGATATTAATTATACTCATGCAGATGGTTATTTTGAGAACTAAATAAGTTAATGCATGTAAAAAGCTTAACGTAATTCCCAAAACATTGCACTGAAAATCACTGTTGTAATTAAAAATCTTCTATGAACTTGATAGTTCTGAGGTTGGTAGTCCCAATCTTTAATTTTAAAAAGATTAAATATCTCCTCCAAAAAAGTTCTACCAGATTCTGGAGGGATATAAAAATGAAAGCAATATACACTTGGCTTTTAAGGAACTTATAAACCAATAGAGGTTGCTGTCACATATTTGGAAAAGAATATAACGAAATAATGTAATGAAACAAAAACCTGTGGAACTAGACAGAAATGAGGATGGGCATCTGAGAGGAGATGGGGCTTTGAGGTTTCTTGCAGGGAAAAGGTAGATTTTGAATAGTGAAAGGATTCCAGGCAGAAGAATACTAAGCAGATTTAGGGAAGCTGGAAAAATCAAGGTGCATTTATGTTTCAATAACCTACCGAAATGTCAGAGAAATGTATTATATGACATTATTCACATTATGTAATTCACAGATAATTAACAATATTAAATATAAGACCTTACAAGACTATGATGATTTAAGGGTCAACACATACTTCTGTGATTGCCTAATGTCTTCATTAACATTGAATATTGACCTTAGTAAATGAATCCAAACACCATTTCTTCATTCATTTATTCATTTAATTAACATTTATTTTGTGCTTACCATTTGCCAGGAGCTGCAAGTAGGACTTAGAATGCAAAGCAAGTAAGATTCACACTGAGTTCTCAGGAAGTGAGTAGGTGGAGGGGAAAGGTGACTTAACAGGCTGTTATAGTGCCATGAAGCAGTGGCTGCCCTGGAGCCGGGAGAGCTCCTAGGAGGGTGCTACAGCTCACACTGTGGGAAGGGGAATGAGGAGGAGGGTGGCAGAGTTTCTGAAAGAGGTGACACATGGGCCCGATTGTGCGGGATGACTAAGAATAAGATAAAAGTAATAAAGGAGGGGTCGTTTATATCAGAGGCATTTTTTCCCTACATATTAACCAGAATTTTAATTTCTTTTTCTATGTATTGTTTGTTCATATGTTTTGCTAGTTTATATTGTGTTGCATATATATAAAAATGCATACATACACACAGTCAAATTGTAAATACTTTTTTTTTTTTTAAGAAGAGTCCCAGGCTTGGCACAGGGCTCACATCTGTAATCCTGCACTTGGGAAGGCCAAGGCAGGTGGATTTCTTGAGCCCAGGAGTTCAAGAGCAACTGGGCAACATGGTGAGACCCTGTCTCTACCAAAAATGCAAAAAAAAAAAAAAAAAAAAGCTGAGTGTGGTCGTGCATGCCTGTAGTCCCAGCTACTTGGGAGGCTGAGATAAGAGGATTGCTTGAGCCTGGGAGGCAGAGGTTGCAGTGAGCTGAGATTACACCACTGCACTTCAGCCGTGGTGAGAGCAAGACTCCATCTCAAAAAAAAAAAAAAAAAAAAAGTGCCGTTTTATCTCATATTAGCTGGACGTATTTGTTGTCCTTTTCATCTTTTACTCTATATGAGTAAGTGTAGTTAAATTTATCAGTTTTTTTCAAATTTATTTATAAAATAGATGTATAAAGTCATATGTGTTTATCAACAGACGAAAAGATAAACAAACATGATATATATACACAACGGAAAATTATTCAGCCATAAAAAAGAAGGAAATCCTGTCATTTGCAGCAGTGTGGATGGAACCGATGGTCATTATGTTAAGTGAAATAAGCCAGGCACAGAAAGACAAATATGGCGTCTTCTCATTCATGTATGGGAGCTAAAAAAGTGAATCTCATGGTGATAGAGAGTAGGTTAGTGGTTACCAGAGGTGGGGAAAGGGAAAAGTGGGGCAGGGGGTGAAGAGAGGTTGGTTAATGAGTCAAATAATACTGTTAGAAGGGTTAAGATTTAGTGTAAAATAGTTCAGTTTGATGAATAGTTATCTAACTGTAACCACTGTTATAGTTAACAATAATTTATGGCATATTTCAAAATAGCTAGGAGAAAAAAGTTTGAATGCTTCTAACATAAAGAAAAGATAAAAGTTTGAGATGAAGAATATTCCAATTAACCTGATTTGCTCATTACACATTGTATACATGTATCAAGGTATCACATGTAATCAAATATATGTAAACTATTAGGTATCAATAAAAAAGTAAAAGTATACATATTTATCATGTACAGCATAATGTTTAGAAGTATGTATACTTCAAATGGTTATGTCTAACAAATGCATTACCTCACATAGTTATTTTTTTGTAACAAGAACACTTAAGGTCTACTCCTAGCATTTTTCATGGATACAATCTATTGTCATCAACTACTTACCATGTTGTACAATAGATCTCTTGAACTTATCCTTCCTCTCTAACTGTACTTACATATTCTTTGACCAACATCTCCCCCAACTACTACTTCTTCAAACCATATCACCCTCTGGTAGCACTTATTTCACTTCATAACATCCTCCACATTCGTGTTCATCCATGTTAGCAACAAATGACAGGATCTCCTTTTCTGTGGTTGACTAGTATTCTACTGTGAATATATGCCACATTTTCATTATCTAGTCTTACAATGAACACCGAACGTGGATTCCACATCTTGGCTATTGTGAATAGCAGTGCAATAAACATGGGGGTACAGATATCTTTTTGGCATACTATCAAGATATTGTAACTTCCCTTTTTGGGGATATTATACATCTGATATTTTAATTAAAGATAAAAAGAGTAAGAACTGGTTCTATTTGGCTGTATTAATGGAACGGATCTCTTTCTGACTTGTGTTTAATGGTTTTTATTGTATTTGGTGTATGTGTATTTTTTATTTGATTTTGTTGGATTTCAGTACACAGAATTATTTCACCTGCAAATGATAATTTTTCCATGTCATTTCTCATTTTACAATCCCTCCCTCCCTCCCTCCCTCCTTCCCTCCCTCCCTTCCTTCCTTCCTTCCTTCCTGCTCTGGCTTTCGGAAAAGACTTCTAAGTGCTGATGCTAACAGTGAGCCTTCCTACCTTGATCTGGTCTATACAGAACTACTTTTAGCATTTCTCCTCTAAGTAAGATACATGGCTTGATTTTACCATTTTTTTAATCAAGTAAAGAAGTATTTAACTGTTCCTATTTTATACAATTTTTTTCTGTAATCAGGAAGAGTACTGTAATTTTTCAGATGTTATTTCTTCATCAAATGAAATGATAATTTTGTTTTATTTAAATTTATAGTTTACCTAATCTTTAACTATAATTGCATTCCTGTAATCTGTTTTTTTGTGTAGGCTGTTATTTATTTTTTAAATTTATTTATTATTATTATACTTTAAGTTGTAGGGTACATGTGCATAACGTGCAGGTTTGTTACATATGTATACTTGTGCCATGTTGGTGTGCTGCACCCATCCACTCATCATTTACATCAGGTATAACTCCCAGTGCAATCCCTCCCCGCTCCCCCCTCCCCATGATAGGCCCCGGTGTGTGATGTTCCCCTTCCTGAGTCCAAGTGATCTCATTGTTCAGTTCCCACCTATGAGTGAGAACATGCGGTGTTTGGTTTTCTGTTCTTGTGATAGTTTGCTAAGAATGATGGTTTCCAGCTGCATCCATGTTCCACAAAGGACACAAACTCATCCTTTTTTATGGCTGCATAGTATTCCATGGTGTATATGTGCCACATTTTCTTAATCCAATCTGTCACTGATGGACATTTGGGTTGATTCCAAGTCTTTGCTATTGTGAATAGTGCTGCAATAAACATACGTGTGCATGTGTCTTTATAGCAGCATAATTTATAATCCTTTGGGTATATACCCAGTAATGGGATGGCTGGGTCATATGGTACATCTAGTTCTAGATCCTTGAGGAATCGCCACACTGTTTTCCACAATGGTTGAACTAGTTTACAATCCCACCAACAGTGTAAAAGTGTTCCTATTTCTCCACATCCTCTCCAGCACCTGTTGTTTCCTGACTTTTTAATGATTGCCATTCTAACTGGTGTGAGATGGTATCTCATTGTGGTTTTGATTTGCATTTCTCTGATGGCCAGTGATGATGAGCATTTTTTCATGTGTCTGTTGGCTGTATGAATGTCTTCTTTTGAGAAATGTCTGTTCATATCCTTTGCCCACTTTTTGATGGGGTTGTTTGTTTTTTTCTTGTAAATTTGTTTGAGTTCTTTGTAGGTTCTGGATATTAGCCCTTTGTCAGATGAGTAGATTGCAAAAATTTTCTCCCATTCTGTAGGTTGCCTGTTCACTCTGATGGTAGTTTCTTTTGCTGTGCAGAAGCTCTTTAGTTTAATTAGATCCCATTTGTCAATTTTGGCTTTTGCTGCTGTTGCTTTTGGTGTTTTAGACATGAAGTCTTTGTAGGCTGTTATTTTTTAAATATGTTGGGTTCCACTTTGTTTTGCAAAAAAATAAAAATTTGATGTGTTTCCCTTTTTTATGCTATCTTGAGGCTTATTCAGACCTTACTTTGCTCTGGTATGGCCACCAACTTACAGTAGAAAAAAAAATTGCCCCCCTCTGTCCCTTCCCCCTCTCCTCCCTCTCCTCCATGCTCCCAATCTCTCTCCTTCCTTTCCAATCTAGAGTGAGAACCTCTTACTGATAGGCTGTAAAATCTGAAATCATATTTAGGAGAGGATCCTGGAAAATGTAGCTTTCATATTCTTTCTGCAATGGAGACAAGAATTGTTCGTTTATTTATGAAACGGAGTCTCACTCTGTCCCCCAGACTGGAGTACAATGGCACAATCTCGGCCCACGACAACCTCTGCCTCCTGGGTTCAAGTGACTGTCATGCTTCAGTCATGGGAGTAGCTGGGATTATGGGCACCTGCCACAACACCCATCTAATTTTTGTGTTTTTAGTAGAGACAGGGGTTTCACTATGTTGGCCAGGCTGGTCTTGAACTGCTGACTTCAAGAGATCCCCCTGTCTCGGCCTCCCAAAGTGCAGGGATTACAGGTACCAGCCACGGTGCCCACCAGGAAACAAGACTTTAGAACATGATGGTGACACCACTGGGGTAGACAAGAGGCAATCTATTAGGGTTGTCAGAGAATCGATTTTTAACTTTACTTCTCTGATATGCCTTATGACCTATTTTAACTTTGAATTTCTAATATATTTATTTTGGTTTTATATCATTACTTCATTTCTTCTTTGTTTTATTTTGACACGCTTTCACTAAATTCCCAGGACATACATTTGTTTAATTTAATTTATTCTTTTTTTTAGTGGTATGAATATTTAGTTTCATGTATTTGACCTGAGTACTGTCTTACCCACATCTTAAATTACTGCCATATAGCCAAATACATGTATCTTCCTCTCCTACTACAAAGACTATATGGCTTCCAAATTTCATCATAGTAAAACCAGTTCCTACAAAAGAGATAATGGTAAATATTTTTAGTCTATGCCAGTGGGAGTGTGACTTATATTTATAAAAAATATTGGCTAGACATATAAAATGCATTTAAAACTTTCATGTGTTTTAACTCAATAATCACACTTACAATTTATCCTAAGAAGATCATTAGTGATACACAAAAACTTTATGTGCAATGACGTCAATCCCAGTTCTATTTAAAAACTTGAAAACAGCAAAAATGCCAAACAATAGAGCAGTGGTTAAATATGAGTTTTGGTACATTTATGTGATGGAATATTCTATAGCCAGTTTTTTTACTTTAAAACTATGAAACCATTAAAAGTGACTTTCTTGGAGAATATTTAAAGACACAGGAAAATTCTTATGATTATATTTTGTAGTGTAAACAAACATATCTAGTAGGAGCAATATGTCTTTAATTTTATAAGAGAATCATTTGCAAAATATATGCCAAAATGTTTATAATGATGATTTCTGGGTGGAAGAGATACAGATAACTTATATTTTTAATGTTTTTCCCTTCAAATTTTCCATATTATGCATGCATTGCCTTTATAATAATAGAGAAAGAAATGATGAGCTATTGTATACTACATGGGAGATAAAGCATCCCAATTTAGGAGGTAGCCTGGGCATACAAACTCGCCATATAAAAGTATCTGAAAAGCAGCCTGGTGCTACTTTTGTTCCAGAATATAAATTTTTTAAATTTTCTGGATCTCAAGCAGTGATCAAATATATTAACTTCCAAAATTATTCCTCAGCACACACATTTAATTGTTAACAGAAAGTATGCCAAATAAATAGAACATTTCTGAACTCACGTTTATAAGAAAGAGCAGATGCACACGCTTAGAAGCAGGAGAAATGGAGCTGCTATCCTCTTTTATCACTAGCTGGACAAGCTTCTCTAATATGTCCATAGAAAGTATTTAACATTCATATCGCTTAGATATTTGTCTCCTCCAAATCTCATGTTGAATTGTGATCCCCAGTATTGAAGGTGGGGTCTTAATGGGAGGTGTTTGGATCATGGGGGTGGATCCCTCATGAATGGCTTGTTGCTGTTTTTGCAATAATGAGTGAGTTCTCACTCTGTTAGTTCAGGAGAGATCTGGTTGTTTAAAAGAGACTGGCACCTCCTTCCTTCTCTCTTGCTCCTTTTCACCTGTATTAGCCCATTTTCATACTGCTGATAAAGAGATACCCAAGACTAGGCAATTTACAAAGAAAAGAGGATTAATTGAACTTAGAGTTCCATGTGGCTGGGGAAGCCTCACAATCATGGTGGAAGGCAAGTAGGAGCAAGTCATGTCTTACATGGATGGCAGCAAGCAAAGAGAGCTTGTGCAGGAAAACTCCCCTTTATACTAACCACCAGATCTCATGAGACTTACTCTCATGAGAACAGCACAGGAAAGACCTGCCCCCATAATTCAATTACCTCCCACTGGGTTCCTCCCACAACAATTGGGAACTCAAGATGAGATTTGGGTGGGGAAACAGCCAAACCATATCACCTGCCTTCACCTTTCACCATGATTGGAAGCTTCCTGAGGCCCTCACCAGAAGCAGATGCCAGCACCATGCCTATTGTACAGCTTGCAGAAGTGTAAGCCCAATAAACCTCTTTTCTTTACAAATCACCCAGTCTCTGGTTTTATAGCATCGCAAACCAACTAATGCAGGGACCCAAATTATTGACAGGTAAGGTTATAGCTATGGGCCCGGGTTAGGGTTGTTAAATCTTTTATTCAAATGAATACTTTTATTCTCATGAATACTATGTACAACACATCACCAACAGACAGTAAGTCAGTGCTTCTTTAGGATTTAAGTGGGAGGATGGGGTTTCTTTTATATATCTTTTAATGAAGCATTCTGAGCAGAAATAGGCAAAACAAAGACCTATTTTAAAGTCTGTTTTGATCCTGTTTTGGAGACTGTGGGAATTACTGATGTTTGAAAACTATTTCTATAAATCAAAACTAGACCATACAAATTAAATTTATCTTCCTCATTAGAAATGTAAGATTTATTTCATAATCCAATTTCAAATAGAGCAGGCCTTCCCCAACCAACCTATCCAAAGCAGGTCTGTGTTGATAATGTTGAGCTTTCTTTTCTCATCCTGTTCTTTCTCTCTCTCACTCTTTCTCTCTTCCTTCCTTTATTGCTCTCTTTCTCCCTTCTTTCCTTTTATTGCTTTCTTTCTTCCCCACTTCCCTCTTCCCCTCTCCCCCTCGCTTCCCCTCTCCCCCTCGCTTCCCCTCTCCCCCTCGCTTCCCCTCTCCCCCTCG